>NC_044001.1:23946938-24169438 GCF_902150065.1 Myripristis murdjan | reverse complement strand
CAGCCTTGCCACTCCCTGCCCGAGAATCTGAGGCTTGCGGGAGCAGTGACATCTTTTAAATCACTTCTCAAAATGTGTCTTAAAAAAAGCCTTTTATTGATTCTACTACACTACTTTATTTCCAACATGTGTAACCTGTTTTATTATTACTGCTATTGTCTTTTTTTTTAAATCTTTATTTTATTCTTGTACTTTTATTTTTGTATTACTTTAATTGACTGATTTTATTTGCCTCAGTCCTGAAACCCTAGTTCTGGTTCAACCATGTAAAGAACTTTTTAATGTTGCTTTGAAAAGTGCCTTGTGAATAAAGTATTATTGTTTTTATTATTATTATTATCATTATTATTATTATTTTTGTTATTGTTCTTAATTTAATACTGATGTTAAGCAGCTACTGGATCTGCATTTGTATCATAGCATGTGCAAGTATCAACAGTTCCAACAATGGCTGCAGCTCCCTTGTCTGTCAGGCGGTCCGCCTTGTCATGGCAGATGTAGTAGGCGGTAAAAGAGATAAGGAGCAGAAGGGAGGCAGTGAAGGACGGCAGGGTGTGTGGCATACCAAAGTGTTGCTTGATGGAATCAGCTCACATCAATATAGTCTGCATCAGTAAACAAAAACTGCTCTGTCTCACAGCAGTGCTCCCGGCTTCTGCCATTGAATACACGGGACAGATGGGAGCAGACACGGAGATGCGGGGCTGGGGTAGATGTGGGGTTTGGGAAACGATTGTTTTGCTCCAGTTTGTAGCTGTCAAGTCCCGTTCTCATCTTAAAGGTGATCTAATGGGTGCCTCTTTTAGATTGGGATGGAGTAAACAGATGGATGAGAACCAACAGCAAGGTGAGAGGGCCAGAAGAGGAACATCGAGCTGCTCTACGTGGGCTGCACTGTGCCATCCCACAGAAGGGTCAGACGAACGTCTCCATCAAAGGAAGAGCCTTTTTGTGGAATGATTCAGACTCGTCTCGTCCCAACAGACAGCGAAGGGCTGTCACAACTCATACTGCGTCAATGAACCAAAAAATAAATAAATAAAAATGAAAAAACATAAAGGCGGACCCCTGAACTTTTAGCTAATGCCATTCTAAATTAATGTGTTGTGCAAAGGGGCTGTGGTATGCAGATAAAAATAGTGATTTTGTGCCTTCTTGGCTAAGCGTAACTGCAGATCAAACTTAACATGATTAGTTCACAACCTTACCTTTAAACAAAAACATGTCAGCAGCACTAACATAATTTCAGTATGGGCCAACTTCGATCAACTATTTTACAGGATCTTTCTTGTTTACTACCTAGTCAGCTTGAGACAAATAATGTTACTACAATACACTATAATACAAAGCTATTTAAGTTTTCTGGCTGTACTTGGAGAAAATAACAACTAAAATTCTGTGAAACAAGAAGAATTAGAAATAATTCAATGGTTACTGAAATTTTTAAGAATGAAAAGGAGAAAGTGTGTGTGTGGGGGAGAGAAAGAGAGAGAGAGAGAGAGAGAGAGAGAGAGAGAGAGAGAGAGAGAGAGAGAGAGAGAGAGACAGGGAGACAGAGAGACAGAGAGAAAGGGACTAACACTTCAGAATTCGTCATGATGTGTAGTTTCATTGCTGGTATGGCAGGATTACCAACAAATGGCCATAACATTCTCGGTTTGGCACGGAAAACTTAGTGTCCTTGAGGAGAAAGTCTGTCTTTGAAATAAAACAAGAAGTAGGCTAAAGGAATGCATACAGAGAATAGGGAATCAGATCAACTATAAAACAACCTTGATATCTACATTTTCAGCCCCCCGACCTATAGTTTTGAGCACATAAATCAAATAGCCAGAGTCAACACTTAATGGGTGTGGGAATGGTGTTCCTATACATTTTTTTCATAGCTAATTTTTAGATCATACAGAATTACTTCATATTTCATACTTTTTATCACAGACTTTTCCAAGAGCAAGGGAATATCCCCATAAAAGGGGGATGTTCCTCTTAATTCAAGGGCAGGGCCATACAAAAAAATATTTATATATTTTTTTGAAATATTTTTGTTTTTTGGTAATGTCTGTGCAAGACATGATGATTCTCTTACTTAATAATATGTGAAAACTGAAAGTTTGTCTGTGTAGCTCCTGCCATGCCAAAATTTCATGGTGCCATTTTCCAAAAAAATAGTTTTCATGTGCTTCTTAAGTGAGGCCTTTAAAGAAAATTAAAGTGTAGAAGGGCAATACAAATAATTTGCTTGACAGCTGGTTTTGGTTAGGGAATATAAAATATGCTGAAGAGGAGTCCTTGTGGTCAAGTAATTTACAGTGTGGTGAAGAATTTCCAGGCATATTCAAAACTTTCTCATGAGTTTTTTTTTTCTTCTCCCCAACCTTTGCAAATCTATATAGGAACCTTGCGAGAAAAAAAAAAAAGAAAAGATTCTAATGAGAACCAAGGCTGACCTTTCATCTTGCCTGGCTTTAATGAACTACTTAAAGTGAAACAGAACAACTTCTTCTTCCATAATGAAATTAAAGTCTAAAAATGGCTATTACTGTTTGTGTACCCACATACACACATCTTAAGGCCTTCTAACCAAATACACTTGAGGGCAAGTGCTGCTTGCTTATGTAAAGAGTTCGTAGAGAACTAACATCATTAAAAAAGCCTCTGCTCCACAGGCCATTGGCAGGACCTTAATGAAGAGGCTTCTTCATAGGGGAGTAATGAGCACTGAAAGGACCCGGGTCAAAGGACTGCAAGACAAGGAGGGAGTCCTGCAGGGGTGGTGGTTGGACGTTAAGGCAGTATTTACTACCTGCCCCGAGAGGATGTGACTCAACTGCTCAAGGACTGGGGTTGAGAAAGAGGGTGAAATGTGTGTATGTGTGTCTTTGTGTAAATGTGGACAGCGAGGTTGGAGGGTGCCCCCGAGTCAAACCCATCCACGTGGCCACCACCCCACTTCTACCAAAGCCAGCCTTCCATTCTCTTTACTCTGTCAGATACATGCGTGCATGGACACACACATACACACACAGATGGACACACTTTCCTGCCTTCCTTGCATTTCTTCTGTCCGTCCTTGTATCTCTTGATGCCCCGGCCTCTGGCATCTCCTCTGTGTCGCATGTGACAGGTTGGAGATGTGACAGCTGTCCTTATGCCAGACCAAGTCCAGCCAAAGTCACAACACACACAAACACACTCACCCGTACACGCTAAAGAGGGGCTCCACTGCAGGGCCAGTACGGAGGAGGTAAGGGCGCTTTTGTCCGTCTTCTTCACCCAACTTTAAATGTCATGCCCAACGTGATGGGGCAGCGTGACTGACAGCAGGGTTGTTGTGGAAGGACATGTCCAGCTCCTGGGCGAGCTTAGAGAGTCCCTGTCCATATGCTGGACACAGTGCTTCGCCCCCACAAATGACCCACCGGGCAGCGTTTTGAAGGCCACAAGAAAATCCTGGAAACTTCACTGGGAATTGCTAAGTGGCCGTAATCCAGGTATGAGATCCTGAGGAGCTGTGACGTTTGGTGCTCAGGGCAAACATTTGGAAGCACAAGGGTTCAGTCTTGCCTCACAAGCATGGAAACTGGCTGTCTGTATCGGCAATGAGGGATATTCTTCATTTGCCATGAAAATGTTCTCATTGAACTCGTCAGATTAACTTGGAGATATTCCACTACTGAAGGACTCAAATAAAATATGAAGCAGAGTGAGAAAATGGCATTTTAACAAATTGGCTTGCTAATGACAAATATTAAGCCAGTCACTCAAACAGTAATTTATTAAATCAAAGAGCTGCTAAGCTGAACAGGATTGTGGGTGAAACACAGAAGGCTGTACTGTAAAAGACTAAATATAAAACATCGTATTCATAGTTGTAAAAATGTCTTGAAATTCCTCAAGGCATTGAAAGACTATCGACAAATGAGAGTCGACATGATACTGGACAGTGGTTTTGAGTCAGAATATTATCATGCTGTAGCAAAGAATTCATAATAATTTTGTCGATTTTGTAAGGTATTATTATTACCACTTTATTCCCACTCCTAATCTGTATTCTACTTGTAGTTCAGCTCTGCGCATGCCAGCTTTTTGTTTCGGATCAGTAGCATACACTACAGAGGCTGAACTTTGAACTCAAAGGACCATACCAATAGTTTTGCGTGTTTAGTGTAACCTTCCAAATGTATATACTTCACATTTCTGCAAATCTTTTCCTAAAGCAAGCAGTCACATTTTAGAACTCTGATTTAATTTTTTCTTCCTTTTATCCAGCCATTGGATTCCATTCATTCCACTACAACATGAAAATTAACTTTCAGTCCTACCTTTAATTAAAAAAAAATCAAGGGATTTTGGATTGAATACTGTGAAATCTTTGCAAAATGGTTTGTTGCAATATAAAATGAGGGTAAACTGCAGTACATGGGCCAAACATTCATAATCACTGGATGGCTGTTAAACCATAACGGTGGTCCATAACCAAACAACAGAGTGACTGTTTCACTCCACCAAATTTCAAGTCATCAAAACACTATTGCTGTTCTTAGGAAAACTAATGTGGTCAACTTTGTTTTGGTGATGGCATACTGGTCAGCTAATTTGAAGAAAGTGAAGAGCTGGAAAGTTGATTTTCATATTGCAGTGGAATGAAAACCATGGAAAGCAAAGGCTGGATATGAGGTAGGAAAAACGATATTGGAGTTCTAAAATATGACGGCTTGCTTCGGAAAATCAGCAGAAAAGGTAAGTTTAAGTGTTTTGAAGATATTACGCTAAACATGACACTGTTCAGTGATGGCAAATATATCCACAATATTCTCACTATATCAGCTGTCTATTTAACTGGACAGTGCTGATTAATTTTTTGTGTTCTTCCCTGTCTTTAAGTAAAGACTTTCAGGAAAACATGTCAGTGCATACAGGAAAATGTCTATCGTTACCCTATGCCATACATTTCAGTTCTCTGTGAGAGAAGTTTACCACTGCCAGAAAGCAGCATAAAAATATTCCCTGTGTTCAGTGTCAAGAGGGTGAAGAAAGAAGCAAGGCCGAGCCAGCACAACTGCATTTAGCGAAGATAAAGTAACAGACTTTAAACAACGTCTTGAGGCTGCCAACAGTATAGACTAAATGGGATGTCTGATATACTGAGTGATGTGTTTGTGTCAGCCTTTTATAGGTTTGACAGAGACTTACGCCACCACATCCTAAGGGCGAGAAGCATAGGGTCAAGGTGGCGGCTGCCAAAATGTCTCATCGCATGACAAGAAATGTCCTGATTGAGAAAGAGAGTTGAGGACATCGCTCCTAATGATGTGCCGCCGCTGCTGCTACTGCTGCTGCTGCTTGTGGGGAAGGGATGAGTAGGGACATGTGGTGTACTCTTGGGGCCATGATGATCGCCCCTCCCTCCACCTCAAAATACAGCATATGTAAACACAAGCACAAGTCACCACATGACCCAGTTGGCACACATGTCCAAGAGGACCTAAAGTCCTGCTTTGAAACATAAACAGCATGGTTATACAATATCTGCCCTTTCCCGTGCTTGTCTTCCCTGTCTCTAACACGACTTTCTTCTAACAAACCCAACAAACTCTCAACTTGTGCTGCAACTCAGGCTGAAGCAGAGAAGTGGTGAGACAAGTATGGTAGATGATTAACAGAGAAACTTTGTGTCACCACATAGTTGTACCTTGTGCCTGGGTTTAATTCTGTCATGTGGACAATAGGCGAGAGATTACAGAGCACACATGCTCCACCTGGAACTATGTTGGTACCACAGGACCCAAACACACCTAAACACTGCTCTGTTTCCACAGTCACAAAAAGCTTTGTGTATGGGGTGTGTTTGCAAATTGGAAAAAAAAAAAAAGTGTGTGCCCATGTGCACGTCCCTTTGTGTCTGCATGTGTAAGAGTACAAGTATATTAGTACGATGGGTGTGGCGAAGGGTAATCTGTGCAGAAATTGCTGCCAGAATGTTCCCAAGTCCATCAGTCAGTTGACAGGCATGGTGTGGCCATGAAGAGACAAGCAGTTTGCATTGTAACATGAAACGAATTAGGGAAAATGAAAATGATTGTACATTAAGACTTTAATTAGACATTGCAGTGGTGAGAAGCGGGTATGTCAGTTGCTGTGACTCACTACATTGTGTAAGATTTTGTTATAGACATGATGTGTGAAATTTTGATTATTTTTTGGCATTGCTGCCTTCGACAGCTGACAGTAGAGGGAGGCAAGAAAGACTGGAGGGAAATGACGTGTGACAAATGTCCAGGTATCATTTGAACCCAGGACATTGTGCGTACATGGTATACACCTTAGGTAAATGAGCAACAACGAGGCTGTGAGCAGAAAAAGCAGCCACTGATGTTTGATCTTTACAAATACAGTCCTGATAGTTGTAAAAAGCAATATATTTGTCACTGTGGTTCTTTCTTCCTCAATAGAACAGTTTAAACCGCAAAATTACAGTAACTTGACAGGAGCATTCCAAGACAGCATATGCATCTATGTTTCAAATAAAAAAAAAGAATAAATGCAAATTTGTAAACATACAAACAAAAATTGCAGTATGTTGCAAGAGAATTAAGCAAGTCCCCACCTAAAAAAAAACACACACACACACACACACACACACTTAGCCTCCACTTCTTGGAAATGAGATTGAATGAGACACCCATTCCTGAGTCATAATCGTGGGTTAAATACAGGTTAATAGAAACAGCTGGGCAGATTGTACAGTCAATGCGAGTCATCCACCCAATACATTTAAGTGACACTGGGCTGGAATATATGTGGACTCAAATGGGGAAAGATCACAAAATTGATGCATATAGCAATTGCAAATTGCTTTGTAAGTGCAAAAACACCAAAGGGGAATGTAAAACAGAAAGTTTGCCCATTAGTACATATGCAACGTGAATAAAGGAACAATTTTCTTTCAACATAACAAAATCACACACGTAACTTGCCAAAGAGAGGTGCATGAACTTCTCTTCCTACAGTGGCTAGGCCACAAGCCAAAATCTGTAAGCTGGGATGACAATAACTGGCAGATGACCAATGTAGATGCCATTGAGACGCTTAAGCAGGCTGATCTCATGTCACTGAAACGCGAGTCATACATGTTGGTGCGGCCAAGTGCCACTGATAGCGTGTCACTGATAGCATGTCACTGCAATGATCTGGCTTTAGCAGTGCTGTTTGTGTGAATCCCGTGTGTGATGCTAGGGCTTCAAGCCACAGGGGTGACTCAAGTGTGTGTCTGTGTGTGTGTGTGTGTGAGTGTGTCCATCTGCATGCCTGTGTTTCAGGGAATGAATGAATGTGCATTGTATATTTGTGTGGATGACACAAATACAGTCACCAATAAGTCAAGTGCTATCTGACCTCTAGACCATGTGACGACAGCATCATCTGCAACATCTTTCAAATCAGAATCATCACGAAAACATGCAAACTTACAAGTTATCATGCAGCCTAATTTAAGCGAAGCCATTCATTTGGTCTCTCAAAAACATTTAGCGACTTATTTCACTTTGAACACTTTGTATGAAAGACTGACTTATTTATATCAGACATTGGCACTCATTGGAAGTGTTCAGCTACAGAGGCCAGCCTTTTAGCAGAGAACTAATTCACACACTAGTTTGATTATTGTGGCATTTGCTGGGGTAATATTTCTAATTGGATTAATATTGCTTCACTGAGGGTGTTGCAGGGTGTTTCTGTCCCACTGCATCATTAACGAGACTATTCCGGTCTTTTGACCTACTGCATCCCTCGCTGTGTGACTTAGGACCAATGGGACACTGGGCCTAAACAACCATGAAATGCGGGCACTTAGTAAATTACAAATCATTTGGATCATGACAAAAAATTATGTTTCTTGTAAGTAGTGTCTCAGCACGACCATCCACCCACACAACTACATGAACATGCTGAGGACATGCTTTAAGTAAAACTGCTCATTAATGAAATTACTGTGCTTGCAACAATATTATGCACTTTCAACTTCACTTTCATTGACATTCATTGGTTGAGCAATGGGTCACGTGCCAACTGTCTTTCTATGATACAACAAGACATATGGGGTTGCTCCCCATAACAATATGTCTGGTTGACTTGGCTTTGAGAATCTGCTGCATTGAGACAATTTGCTATAATGTCTTGATTTGTGCATTACTTTCGTGAGGCAGGAGGAGAAAAGAAGGAAAGGGGACACTCCAGCACAGACAGCCAGATTCTTCTTTATTGTGAGTCTTGGGTAAGCAAAGGCCAAGACACGCAAATGAGCACCGACAGGCAACATATAGGGGACACAATTTCACCCTGAAGCCAGCAATGTGTTAATAAGGGGGCTTCAAAAGAAAAAAGACAAAGAGTAGGACAAGGAATGGGAAGGTAATTGAAAGTTGGAAAGCATCAGGGTAGATGAGAGATTAAAAAAACAAAAACAAGAAATGAATAGGGAACAGAAGATCTGGAGGTGTCACATGAAAATAATATATAGATAGTGTACACTTTTTATACAGAGCGAGGGTGGAAACTAGGCCAGATGGAAGTAATTCCATGGAGGAGGCGTGGAGGAGTGGGGGTGGGTGGGGGGGATTTCTCCTGAGACTGCAACGCTGGAAACCTCTGATGCTCGGCTGAGGATACGGGCAGGTGGGTGGGAATCTTCATTTGGAGACAAAGTGTGGGTGGCTGTGGGGGGCTGGGTTGAGTGATCGAGGATCGCAGAATTGCCGTGGGAGACAGGAGGCGGGCATGACTTTTGGGATCGGGGAGTCACATGGAGGTCACTGGAGCATAAGGGAGTGGATTTGAGCTCCGCGCTCCTTCGGTACCTCTCCTAAGGCTGTGAGTGCTCTTCTCCCCTTTACTTCCTCTTTCCATAGAAGATGTTGAGGTGCTCCCCTTCGCTTCCTTATAAGATATTTTGCTTTTTACTTTCTTGCTTTGCAGGAGGTGAAGAAAGCCTCCCATCTTACATGTCTTTTGAAAAACACATCAACACTTTGTGTTTTTCTGACATTGAAGAAGTGCTTCAACTATTTTTATATCTATTCAAAAGGATGTGAAGAACATCAATAAACAGGGGAGGGGGTCGCTGTTTTAACAGTCAGAAACATGAATACGAGGTAGACACTGTGTTGCTTTGGTCAACAGGGTAATGCATGCTACAGGCACTGCAAAAACAGATGAGCATATGTGATTAAGCACTGAAGTGCAATCAAAAAACAAACAAGTAAACAACAACAACAAAAAGAAATGTCCTCCAGAGTGTCATCATCACTTGAAGTGAGACATACTGTATAAATAATGTGCCCCAATTGCATGTCTGTCATGAGATCATGAGGCAAGGGATGACTCAATTACATTGAGAAAAACATTGTTAATCATGTGCAAACAGTTCATTGCCAATGCACTAGCGTCACAGGCATTCTGTGGCATTAGTCACTGCATATGGTCCACACCTAGCTATCTGATATGATACAGCAAGACTAATTAGGGCGGCAAATGTGTGTCATCATCGATGGGATATCAGTGTTGAGATGCCACTGATGCAATCTTGGTAAAATCTAATGCTGCTACTAATTTAGCAGCCATGTACCACAGGTGGGCATACATGGAGTCATCTTGATCATCAAATTGTGCAAAGTATGTCACAAAAAATATCTAAGTTCCAAAAAACTTGTACCTGAGCTCTGTGGTGCTGCAACAAGGAGAAATGAAGACAAGACAGACTGAGACAAAGAGCAGAAAGGGAAAAAAGTGAACAACAAGAGAGGAGCTATTAAAAAGAGAAAAGAGAAAGTGAGAGCAACAAAAGGTCAAGGCGCTCACGTTTTCTGTTGCTCGTAACCAACTCATCATGTGGCGAGGTTCTGGTGCCACTAGTCATGTGTCACAACAAGGCATGATGGAGAATGCCTGACTCCTCCACCTCGGGCCATGACCTTTCTGACAACCCGTCTGTCAATGCCGCACCAGAGTTGTTGCCGCCAGTGATGGGTCACTGCATGGAAGTGCACTGGCGGAGATGAGGACATGTGACACACAAAGAGGTTGTCACCTGTAGCCGCACAAATAACCAATCCCTCTGACCTTGTCACATTTTACGCTTACGTTTGTGCTGCAGGGCCATGATGCAAACAACGGAAACCTTAGCAAGAAAAAGACAAATCAATATGACTAGTTGAGAAACAAGTCAGTGAGGAAAGAAAGAATCATATGCTTATGTGTCAATCAATGAACCTCTACATTAGTCTGTCTTTGTATATGGTCATGAACTTGTCAAACTAAAGTGACTAAACACACTTCAAGTCAGGTTAGCGGTGCCACTAGACTACAGTACTTTTAACAATAAGGGTTATGTCATGACCCAAAGATCAAGTTCAAATATTTACACTTGGTTCTCAGGGTGTTTCAGGGTGTGGGCATCACATACCGCAAATTGATATTTACAAGAACATGGATAAAGGGCTTTCTGGCCTGCTTGGGCTTTCTATTTTTAGGATTGGAGCTGAAAGTTGCAGTACATCCACCTTTGAACATGTCTGGTCATATCTGGTCTAGGCGCTCTGCTGGTGTGGTATCTTGCAGTGATTTATCATGACCTCACACTCCCCGTGACTTTTGCTTCACATTTGCTTTTCAGAGCCGCATGATTTATAAGCACAGTGTGGTTGACTGTGTGCTAATGTATGACATGATAACATGAGAGCAAGGTTCAAACGACAACTCCTTATTCACAGGCTTTATTATAGCACTCTGTAGAATTAGGACTCACTTTACATTGAATAAGAACAAGAAATTATTTTCTCGGTCAGGGGAAAGGGATAAAGTGGATCAAAATGACATGTAGTACTTTGCTTGACTCTCTGAAATTCACAACTTTCAGACAATAATTTACAAATCACACTTTTTTTCATTTCTCTCTATGCTTTAAAACTCTGCTGGCCTCTTTTAATCCCTTTCGACTACCAAATGTAACCCTGAACTGTCCATAACCTCCTACTTGAATTGGGATTGACTTTTGTTTTTTTTTCCATTGGATGATGAAGCAGTTGTACAGGGTATGAAGTGCATTATAAATACAATTATACCTTTACACAATTTCTAATAGCCAAGTCAAGCTCCTGCTGAATACTTCCTTCTCCCCAAATACTTCTTCATTTGTTTGTTTTTAAAGTTTGTTCTTAGGTGCTGGTAGCCCTTTAATGATAGCGCATGTCAACAGAGGTGTTGTCACATCAGTACTTGACCAGTAAATCGACAACACTGCTTTTTCTTCCTTGTTCCAAGAACTTTATCGTGGAACCGTGAAATTTTGTTGTAAGCTATGGAAACAATTCTGATACCCATGAACCCATGGCACGCTAATTTTCTACAGTTGTAAAGGGCTAGTAGTCAACCTCCACGTTTTATTTTCTAAGTGTGCGCTCTTTCCAAACCTTTCAGAGGGTTTGGTGGTGTCACTCACACATCAGCTCTCACTGGCATCTCCTGCTCACTCAAACGTGCACTCACCATGATTAATTAACCTTGATTCATTAATCTAATTAACACGCAAATGAGGCAAATGAAACATGAGCTTGCACACACACAACAGACAAACACTTTCCACCAAGAAAAAGGGAAGAGGGGAAGATGGGTGAATATGGGACAGGAGGGGGGAAAAATACCATTTGAGAGAATTTAATTGCTTCTGATAATGGCAGTTTGGTAGGCAGTTTTGAAGGTCATGCATCCCTCTTGCACATCATAAATGTCAGTTAAGACAAGGAACTGCTTTTGGGTGAGGCGATTAAGTTCATGCGGAGTGGGGCCTTGGTAGGCAGAGGAAAGCCAAAGTGGGAGTCTCTCTCATTGGTTTCGTGTTCCTTCCTTTTCCATCTCCAACAACCATCCGCAGAGGAGATGGAGACCGGAAGGAGCACCTGGCTGGCCTGCATGAGTTGGGTGTTTTTTTCCAATCGCAGATTTTTATAAAGTCTGCAACAGATTTCGTGTTTTTTTCCGTGGAATCCTGGGAAGGACTATAACGTGTCATGAGGTTCTTGCCAATACCCATACAACATAAGGTAAATTCTGTTTAGAGAGTACTTTTTCTGTGTGGTGACACCCATAATTTAAATCAAATGCTTTCATTACAACAGAAGACATTCAAGGGAGGCCGCAGGAACTAGTCTGCACACACTAATAATTAATAAATAATACAATTTATGACAATTACCCTCAGACATGATTTGTTTGCATGCCATACACAGATGGCCTTTCACCTCAAGACTCCTTTGACCACCATACTGCTGTATTGTGCTTTGTTCGTGAGAGTTATATGTGGCAGTAGTGAAGGAGCTTCATTCAGACTCCTTTTACGTTTTTTACGGTTTGTCATTCATTTTGAAGCCGCCAGATGTTCAGCCACCTGGCCGTAATCACAGCAGGGGTCTTAAACACAAGCTGCTTATGAGCAAGACATATCAGAAACCAAGACCTGGACCTCCAACAAATAAAGGCTATTTAACGACAATTACAGACTTCTATCAGTAAACCACAATTACCTGCAGTCTCATCACTGTGCTTACTAATCATGGCCGCTTCAGTGAAATTATTTTTAAATACCAAGTCCTTCAAGGTTAACTTGTTTGTTCCCATTTCTAATAAAGTGCTTACAATCAAAATCACCATTCAAATAAATGAATGGATGAATGAATGGATAAAATGCTCTCAGTGCCAAAGATCAGTGATTTTTCCATATTTGTACAGGTTTTAAAAAATAAAACTTTGATGATTACACAAAGGATGACTTACATATCAACATATATCATTATTTTTATGTTTTTTTTTTTAAGTTTGTTTAAATCAACAAGACCTTTTTTTTTTTTTAGTTACCTATTACTTGTCTTGACCCCCTTGAACATGAACTGAATGCAAGAATTGATGTAACATTGTTGTGATATAATAACCCCCACTCCACCTGTATCCTCCTATTTTGCAACTGCATCTTGCAACAGAGGAATTTCAGTTTGCTGTGTCAGCAGACTCAGCAGTGGAGTGCGTATTTCCTGCCATCAGTCTGCACTGGAAATCATCACGAATCACACGTTCCCATATTTGGTTTTAACTGATACACAAATTCTTATCACACACTTTGTCGTTGTTTGTGCCATAATATTTCTTTTCTTCTGTGCACTCAAATGAAGATGAAATTGCAAAATCTTCAAAGTGGGAACAGGAATTTTTAAACACAGTTTCTGCTCTTAATAAGACTCTGGCTCCTCAAATTTTCTCCTCGTTATTTCTGTTTCAAAGCCGTTATGCCTGACATTTAATTTCATTTTCCAGACCATACCAACCTATAATACAGGCCGCATTTAAAAGCGACTTAATTGTTTATCTGCGTGGAAGCATTGGCTGGCCTTTTCAGATTTCAGTCGTACACTGCATTAGTGAAGCCCAAACTGGCAATTACTTGACAACGTCTTTTGGGCAACTTGCTTTCCAAGTAAATGCCATGTCTCTGTGCTATACAGATATGTCACCACGAGGCAAAGACACTTTAGAAAGTACTATGAAAACATAACAAATGCATCTTGATATACTATGTTTTAACTCAATCTATTCAAAGCATAGCTTAAAACTTGCACTGCATTCTTAGTACTGCTAGAAATAAAACTACATTTCACATGAGATTTCATGTGCTTATGTCAGAGATCATCTGTTGGCAGTGCAGATGGCATATTGACTCTTGGTAAAATCAGATTCTCAGTTATTTTAAACCACACAGTTTGAGAGGTTTGGGGGTTAAAATAACAGCTCAAATAATAACAGAAAACCTATCAATCCGTTTCTCCACTTTATTTATTACTGAAATGTAGAAAACTGTCACCTGAGGCTGCAAAAGCAACACTAGCTTTGCTGTTGTGTTGATGGTCCACCGACAGCTACAGAGAAAGCTGAAGCCTCATGTCATGTTAGAGAACCATATCCTTCCTTGTGGGTTGTTGTGACTGCTCCTATGAGTAACTATGAATGCTGTAATGATACGCTAGGACTGTAGTGTTGTGAATACTTTAAGAAACTTCATATAAATTACATTCAATATGGATTTGTAAGAATACTTGAGTGTGTAAAGATGGCAGGCACCTCGTCCCACTTCACCAGCAGAAAGCTGTAAAAAATAAGAGGGAGAGAAAAAAAAGAAAGACAGCAGAGCATGAGGCAAGGAGCAACACACTCAGGGCATTACGGGAGTAACCTGCAATTATTTTATAGCTCTTAAGATTCCTGAGCTCTTAGTCAGTGTTTACCGTGCAAGGGCACGGCAAGGCCGCAAATTAGAACCACTCACTTTGGCATCAAACACTCAACAGTCACGCACAGGCCTGAGTTTTCTCTCCGAGAAAGGGCCAGCCTGACGGTAGAAAGGCAAAAAGGTAATGCTTAAAGACTGTCTTTCTACTCCTACATTTTTCCCTCCAACACACAGTTGTCCTTTTGGCGTATCATCAATAGACTTGCTAACCCACCCAGTCATCTTCAGCTGTGCAGACTAAAAATACCCTCTTCTACTCGATTCACTCAACCAACAGACAACAGCTCTCTTGACCTGATGTGGAGCCATGTGGTAAAAACCACAACCAACAGGTCAAACCAACAGTACAGTATGGCAGTCAAAGTGCAGAGCTGACAACAAGTGCCTCTGAATAGTCTCTATTCTAGTCATGACACAGCAAATGACAATAAATAGTACAGAGAGCACGGCCAGCTGTAATGGCCGGCTGAGGGACATTTTAATCATAGCCTTAATGGAGCTTTAATGATGGGTGCTGGAGTCACCCTCGATGATGTCACGGCCACAGTCTCCTTCTTAATACCCTTGTCACATTCTCTTCTTATGGAGGGAAAACGTGCACAAGGGTGTGAGCGTGCTTGTGTGTTTTTGTGTGCTGGTGTGTGTGCGGTGGCCGCAGTGTTGTTCTGCAGGTCTGTGCAGAAGAATTGTGAAAGCCTCATCATGTGACTCAGTGGGCTATCTTCAGCCACGACTTCTCCAAAAGCTCAACTGCTGCACGGTGGGGACGTCAGCCGGACGCACGCCGCAACAACGAAAGCCTGGGGAGCGGTTAAGAATGGAGCAACAATTATGTGGCAACCGGAAAAGGTAAAGTAACCGCAGTCCTGCAGACGATTTGGCTGTGGCTTTTGGCTTATCTCTACAAAACCATGGTAGCCGTGGCCTCTTCACGAGAAAGGCGCAACAAAGTAAAAATATGGAGGAGCACACAAACAAACCTGAAAGCACTGGCCTGTGTGCCCAAAATGAGCTCCGTCGCCAGCGGTGATTCAGCGGTGTAGGCCGTCACATAAGTGGCTTTGTGTCACTCTCCTTCTGCCTTAATCTGGGCTTTGTGAGGAGGAGGTGTCGAGTTAGAGTGTTTCTTGTCGGAGGAGTAGTCAGGTGCTGAGATTGATAAGACTCAGTGAGAATCGCGGCACTATAAATGCTACTATGAAGGATTTTACTGCTCGCACTTAGGCCATGCTTTAATGTGATATGGGCATGGTGTGTGTTTATATATTTCATGTTCAAGCTTTGGTAGTTTTACTCCATTGCTGTAAACAAGTTAGATCAACTTCTTAAGTCAATGCAGTACGGCCTCACTTGTGTAAATATCACTGGTTAGAGGTATTGCTGGTTTTCATGTGGTGGATATTTGACATGAGAGTAGTCTTAGATCCAGTCGCAGGGGTAAGTGAGCCATGTTAGAAATCAGAGCAACTGAGAAGACACAGTCATTATTGTCAACTTAGGTGTATTCAGAGAGATCTGATTGTGAATAATGAAGTGTGCTGTGTTGCGGAATGCTTATTCTTTGAAGGCTATCAGGCGAAAACCAATGTATGAATGTAACATGAATCTCAATATGCCGTGAAAAAACAGGAATCTTCAACACGTTGCAGTTCATCTTTGAACCAAATAGGCTGATGTTCAAAAGACAATGCAATACACATGTGTATGTGTGTATGTATATATATATTGTATATGTATATACAGTGTATATATGTATATATATATATATATATATATATATATATATATATATATATATGTATGTATGTATGTATGTATGTATGTATATAATTATTTATATTTATTTATATAATCTATATATTTGCTAAAATAATAATATAATCAATTGCATATTGACATGACATTAACAATACAAAGAAAAAGGGTTGTGTACTTGAATTTGGAATGCATGCTTCACAAATGCTGGACTGATATTTTTGTATACTTTATGTCAATAATTGCATTTCCTCTAGGTCTATTTTCAAGGCAGAGGAATTCCAGCACACAGTTATGAGATTCATTAATCTCAAAGGAGAGAAATAATTCTCTACATTTAGTTAAATGAAAATGTATCATTACTCAATTGTGCCCTAGTCTATTAAGCTATATCATATCTTGATGATTAGCTTTCACCAGCATCATTGTTCCACTGGAGAATACCCAAGGTCTGTTTGCTCTGAATTAAGTCATTACTTGGCCAGGACTGACTGGTGTTACAGTTCTTGTTCTATTTTAATATCTCACTGAGACACACACAATATCAGCCAATGAAGAGAAAGAGAGGAGGTTAAGAGTGGGTTGGTAAAATCAATTGATTTGAATAAAAAACACCTACTTAATCAGCCCCTGAATTAATCAGAATATAACCTCTTGCTATGAGTGTTGTTTTCACTTTGACCGCTCCATAAAGACCCATTTAACACTACAATGTTAACAAAACTCTCAAACTGGTAAGAGGTTAAGAAAGACGCATTTCTTATTTCAGAGATGATGCCTCAAAACTAGATTCTGGCAGAGAAAAATATCACTGTGGTAAAGAGGCAAAAGCTTCAACTAGAGGTTGAGCATTCAAATGACATTTTAAACACAGCACGGCTGTGTGCCCTCGGGCGATTTAGCAATGTAAACAACATGGATATAAAAAAAAAGGTGTATAAAAAACCACACTACTTTGCCTCCAGGGTTTCTGCTCAGCAGAGATGTGAGATACATACATTGAGATTTCAAAATAGCACAGTTTGGAAAAACAGAAACATATTATACAAGCTAGGTTTTCAACACACTAAATGCTGTGATAAAGAAAAGCTTGGAAATTGTGCCACACCAATATTCTGAAACCATCCAGCAAAGGAGTCCCCTTCAGGTATAGCAAAACTTGGATAACATTATCAAACCAGTTCTTAATATTCAGTCTACTGTCAAAGCATTTTGAACTGAAGCACTCCACAGTTTGATCTCTGTCTTGTTTTTTCTTATGGGTATCATCAGTGGTACATAAAATGTACAAAAGACACAGCATTAAGACTTATATGCAGGATGCGAGTTTTCATTGGCTGGTTAGTTGTAGAAACAAAGAAAAAAACTCCATGTGGGAGCCGCGCCAGGCCGTTAACAAGACTTGGTCAAAACCTCGCCTAATATATGGCTGGACCATGTATGAAATGCTAGGGAGCTTTTAATTTGAAACAACAACACAGGAAGTGGCGACACTCAGACAGACAGAGACAGGCATTGTTTACACGGCTGGTGCCTGAGGTTATTGGACAGTGTCAGGCAGGAAATCCAAATTGTGGGATCATTTCGAACTCTGCAAGCAAGCATTCGCCTATCATTCATCAACCTCAAACATGATCATCAGAAACATGTATGTAGCCTAACATTAGAACCAGAACCCAGAACTCAAACCATTTTCTGGTGTGCCCCAATACAAACAACAAAAAAACAAACAAATGTACATATGCATATATGTATATATGTATATGTTTAAACATATATATGTTTAAACACAAACACACACACACACACACACACACATTTAAATAATTAAATTAATACCATAAAAACGACAACTAGTCGACCAATGGCTTCAAGTAACAGTTTCTCCTTGACAAGGGAGATCTGTGGTCAGGGGCAGCCCTAAAACATGCACAAGGAAACACTGCGCTTGATATCCTGTGCTTATGACTTGAAATGAATTGTATACAAGATGCTTAAAGGGGAGGCTGTAAATCCTCTGTATAGATTGCAAACTGCTTGCCTTGCACCAACAACTCCCCCCCCCGCCCAATAGCCTTAATCTGTCCTCAGCTCCTTGCTGTGGCCCTCTGGGCAGCGCGAGGCCTTGTCTTGCTGGGCTTGTTACTCTCTCTACCCTCCTGCCACTGAGGTGGAAGACAATACCACTGCTAAACACTGCCTAGAGGACAGTCAGGGATATCATTAGAGGTCACATTCATATTTTCCCCACCTCTGTCAAGTCTTTACTGAAGCCAATTTGCAGCATTTTACATATCATTTAGAAAAGAGCTAGGAATATTATTAAAATAAGTAGAGTCAAGAACACGTATGGTTGAATGTAATATAGCTTTTAGTCCGCTAAACAAACAGTACCAAATTTTAGATCTTTGCCATCATTTCTGCATCATGTTTTTGTGGGTGTTTTTTTAATTAATTTATTTATTTTTTTAATAATTTTTCATAGAAAAGCAAAGATTGTTTTTGCAGATGCAACACATGTAGCCGAGTGAGCAAGGCTAGTTCAAATTTGGACATTTGGACAAAAGAAAAAAAAAACTAGAAAAGAAAAAACAAGATGGGAAATAAACAGGAATGTACATAAATAATCAAGTCAGAAACAGAGCAGGATAAATGAAAAGACAGAACGAGAGCCCAAGGCTGGGCTTCACCCTGACCCTTCCCTGTCAGCTCCTGCCTGTGGAGCTTCGGAGGTTAGAGTGGGGGGGTAGGAGGGTGTGTGTGGGGGGGTGGGGGTGTAGGACCAAAAATAATTAGAGTAAAAATAATTAGATGTAAGCGCTCTTGCTGAAGCATGCATAGCTTCTACAGACAAAAATGGGGATATGGGGATGCCCAGGGCTCACTGCAGCTCTCCGAGGAGGAAGGCTGACCTGGGGGAGTGGCGGTTACTGGGCATTGCAGAGGCCTAGCAGTAGATAAAAATAAATAATGAATAAAACCAAAAGAAAATGAGACAAAAATGAGGTTCAATATTTACTGATACGACTGTGGGTCTGAGTGACCTCCAGAATTGAATGCACTGAACCAAGTGCACAGTCCTTCGTGATGTGGTATGGCAACATTCTCTTAATGTTTGATTTAAGTGGTGGTGACTCGTGACCACAGTAGCCGTCATGTGATGGTCAGTGATGCGATACTAAACCATACCACAACATATCGCAACAGCTTTTCCATCTTCCATACATCACATACAATACCTGGAGCCTAATGTAGAGAGAGCTCAGTTAGTTCACTAGACTTAGGTCATCTGACCTGCCCCAATGGATCAATGATGGCTGCTTGAGAGTTTTCCCCTGGGGATGCATAGATTGAGACCACCTTGACCCCTCCCTCTCTGATCGCTTTAGCACTGGTGACATGGGTCAGTGCTTGTGGGGGAAACAGAGCTCAAGTGAAGCGCGAGCAGAGGGCTCAGTCACGGATGTGGCGTTGCTCCGCACTGATCACTGCAGAGGCTGGCTGACGTGACATTTAGAGGCAAGCTGCCGTTGCACATATAAGCTCTGTGAGGAGCATGGATAAAAGATAGACAGCCTGTTAAGACGGGGACTTGATGCTGTGCTGTGCACATGAACGTTCAAGATGTCACTTTACACAAAAGGTCACAGCAGCAATTAGAGGAAAAATGTGTGCTTTTAGATGCTGTCAGAAGAATCTTGCAGGCTTTATGCTATATCAGGTTTAGGCTGAAGTATATTTTGTCCTTTCTCTCTAAAGAAATATTCAGAAGTACATTTTGCATATCAGCTCAAATCTACAGGAAACAGAAGTTTTCTGCACTGTAACCAATGAGGCACATTTGATTGCAGCCACCAACCACAGTACAAGATCCTACTGAAATGCACAAATATGAAATCTGTATGTGAGAGGGTCAAAGGCCATTGCAATGTGAGAGCGTATGAGTAAAAGCAACTTCCAATAGAAGACAACCCAGAGTTCAAGGTACGATCAAATGATGAGACACTAAAATGGTGCCCAAGAGGTCCAAGTGCCCTTTAACAGGGAAGAAAACTGCCAACATCCATCTCTGTGCACTTTGGTATCTTCCCTTCATCTCTCCTCTCAGTGTCCTTCCCACTCTTTCATTTTGACTATGACAGGCTGCCCCCATTTTTAAAAAGTACATAAAAAAAAAAATGCATTCCCCCCTGCCTAAGGCTGGGCAGTCCATGCGGGAAGGTAAACATGTCCACTGTGGTGAGGTCAGACCACGAGGACGCTTCGCTCCAGGTAACAGTCGTCCTCCACAGCTCTGCGCCCACCAGCAACATCTCGGCGTCCACTACCAGTGTAGAGTAGCCTAAGTCTGAACAGATTTCCGCTTCAGTGGCAAACCCACCCCGATGCAAGGACATACAAGGATTAGATGGGGGAGGCTGACCCAAATCAGGGTCAACAGACTGACCTCAATCTACCTGGCTAATGGCTCATCCTTTGTCTGTCTGCAGAGTATCACATGAATGATAACCCATCATCTTTTTTTTTTTTTTTTTTTCTTTTTAACTTACTGGGGAAGCCGTGCAACTGGTTTCACTGGTTTTAAGTCATTTTGAAAGCACACTGTAAAGGAAGTCGATATTTTGAATCTCTTAATTGTGCAATATGTAGCGCCTAAACCAAAACACAAAAAAAGGATATGCTGATAAACATGAATCAGTAAATACCTGCCTGACTTTGTTTCCTTTCTGGTATTACCATTTAGGGAGCACTGGCATTTGTGGACACTACTTGAACCCCAGCAGCGACCAGTTTTAGCAAATTATTCACCTCAGATGTTGCATTCATTCTCATATGGCTGCCAAATTGACCTAGAAACTGAGGAAACTGGTGATGTTATGTAGTGTATGTGCACAACATAAATAAACACAGTGTTGTCTTGTCATCCATGAAACCGGAGCAACTGTGTTCATGAATGAGCATCACTTTATCAAGCTTGTGGTCCTGATGCTCCTTTACAGTAAATGAGCTGTAACAGTCAGGTCAGGCAAGAGGTAGACTGCTTCTACATCTGTTTCCACTGCAATTACACTAGCTTTTCATTGTTTTGTCATGACAGCCTGGCCCTAGGACTGACGACAAAACCGATCATGTTTCTTTTCACTCTCCTAATGAAGTACATGTTGGCCAAAAACATTCCGCTATTGTACATATCTTTGGGAAAATAAAGTCTTTATTAATATATTTATGGAGTCCTCTGAAATCCCATCTTCAAGAGATATACCTAAGAGCCCTTTATCTGAAGAGCACTCATTGACAATATAGATTTTGCACACTGAAAGCCCTACAGCATTCCAACCCTATCCATTTTAAGTTTTATTTTGTCTTTAGAATCGTAGGAAGTCCTTAAAGCACTAAAGTTACACTTATGATCCTTCCACAGGTTCACCTATGGAAACCTTGCTACGACTTTTACTTTTCCTAGGCAGCTAAGATTCTCAGGAAATTGTTAGGAATGCACAAATGAAGGCAAAGATGGGAAATTCTAGGGAATGTTGCCTGGTGGTTCCCTAGCTGTAGAAACTATATTCACAGGTGACATTGGGACTCAATAGCTGGCATTACAAGCTGATGTGATTCTGATATGTAGAGTGAAATAAGTGCAATTCAGTTTCTGTACAACAGTGTGTCCACAACTTTGTTGTGAGGAAAAGTGCAATGCACAAGAACAATTGACTCAAAAGAACATTAACATTGACTGAAACAACAGCATGGCAACTGTCATGCTGCAAATTCAGGTCATTGGATTGGCATACAGTACGCTTGTGTTCTGAGAGTCCAGCCTATATGCATAATCCCATTCCTCTGGAATGCGTAGGTGGACAAGGTGTAGGCCGATGTTCATTACTTTCCCCTCTGTGCAGAGATGCACTCTTCCTTATTCTTCATGTGCTCCCAAGCTGACACTGTGTATACCCTGGCTGTCAAATATGGCATAAAACTGCGCGTGCTTGATTCTGCATATGTGTATATGAGCGTTCATGTGAGGCAGAGAACATGATATGATTAGGGTGACAGGGATGCACATTCATATCACAGACCCTCTTCTCTAATAAGATCTTTGGAGGAAATTAGAGGGAGCTCTTTCTTGACAACATTGTGTCAACGGCTGAACAGCTACCATCTCCCACCGGCAAAAGGTGTCGTGTGTCTGCCTTCCTTTTGAAAGTCTTTGGAAAGAACCCCCTGGGAATCCAGCAAGTGACATGCCTGCTTTAAAAAAACGCCACCGATAGCGCTCCCCTCAGGGGCGCATCTAGAAATGTTCTTTCCTGAGGACATATTTGGAAAAAAAAAAAAAAAAAAAAAAAAGTCAGAAAGAAAGAAAAGAAAAAATTCAAAGTCTGGCAATGCGTCCCTGGATTAAGACTTTGGCCCATTTCACTTAAAGTGCACATACACAGGGAGAGAGAGAGAGAGACTAGTCTCAGTGTTCCAGTTGTGAGAGACATGGGGATGAAAGGCTGTGAGGCTGATGATGGGTGCTGTTTTCCTTATGTTTACCATCATTTCCCTTCACAAACAGAGGCCAGGCTGGAAAAGGCCAGAAAGCCAGGGCCTCCAGCATACAGGCAGTGAAAGATGGAGGGAGCGACAGGGAAAGAAAGGAGAGAGAGAGAGAGAGGGAGAGGGAGAGAGAGAGAGAGGGAGGGAGAGAAAGTGAGAGAGAGAAAGAGAGAGAGGAGAGACAGAGAGGAGAGAGAGAGAGAGGGAGAGAGAGAGAGAGAGAGAGAGAGAGAGGGGGAGAGAGAAGGAGAGAGAGAGAGAGAGAGAGAGAGAGAGAGACAAGGCTTGGTCTAAGCAGCCTGCAGACACCACACGGCTCAGAGCAGATCGAGAGTGACGGGTTGCTGATTAGTCAACTCACAGCCCCCGAGACTAGAGTCTGCGCGCGCGCGCGCACACACACACACACACACACACACACACACACACACAAGCACAAAGGCTTACAGAACATTTAATTAAACCTTTCCGTTATCAATAGCACATAGGTGAATTACATGAGTACATATAACTGAACACACACTGCACATCTCCAGAAATGCAAAAAAAACATGTGTGTGTGTGTGTGTGTGTGTGTGTGTGTGTGCAAAGGTGTGTGAAGGGTTGGTGGTCGGTTACCTTTAGGAGATAGACAGGGATGTTGCTAAAGTCCACAGGAAGTTTGAGCAGGAAACGAGCTGAAAACTCTCCTGTCTGGAACATACGGGGGGGGGGGGGGGGGGGGGGGGGGGGGGGGGACATTACACACTGGTGGGAAATACTTTGCACCGTGTGTAACATACAGGTCAGGTGCTAATTAACAAAAAGTGTTACAAAGTAAAGATCAGTAACAATGATTCCACATATGCATCACATATGAAATAAAATACCATTTTATGATTGCAAAAACTTTGGGGACATATAAATATAGTTTATGAACTACTGAGCTTTCCTCAACAATAAGAGAGCATCACTGCAGCGACTGGTTGTTGGGCCTCAAGCCTCATCCATTAACGCCGACTTCATTGGATTTCATGCGCACTCTTTGAAACAACCCTAAGAAAACTGGAGAAAATATTCCTAATTGCGTAATATGGGTTTTGTAGAAGCTAATGCTATGTACTTTCCCCATTATAACTGGCCCATTGGCACATCACTGCAGGGTTCAGGCAGAGTGTGCATTACAAGTGATTGACGGTTGTTGCACAAGTCACCTCCCAGGTGTAAATGCAAGTAATGTAATGTGTAATGTGCGAATGACCGTGAAGCATGCTTATGGAAGAAAAAAAAGAAAAAGAAAAAGAAAAGAGGAGCTCCAGTAAGATTACCTCCATAACTAAAGGTTAAAAAATAGCAACTGATATGAAGTATGACACAATGTACCCCTCTCTCAAAAACAAAACAAAACAAACCAAAACAAAAAACACATACTCTGTAGAACTCTTGAGGGATTATAATTCTCTGCAGCATAAGAGATTTTGATGATTTCCTAAAACCATGCGTGGGGGGAAAATGAGGCATGTAATGTCCCACTATGATATAAAAAATGCAACCATTTATGCTAATGAGACCATTAATTAACTGCATTAATTAGCAAATATTCAATGTCAACCAACCTGTCTTGGCACAACGCATTGATGGTGTTAATATAAACTCCATATCATTGGGAATTATGGATTTACAGTAGTTTAAATAACTAACTAACTAACTAAACAAATGAATAAATAAATCAGTTTTTCTCATTAACATGCAAATTCATGCAGCAAGGTGCTCCAGAATCTACGCAGATCATCTACTCTACAGGGGGATCCTGTGTGTAAGTATGAGGTTTCTGGCATGTACTGTTCTACATTTACTGTATTTACAAGAATGTGCCTACATGCAGGCAGAAACTACAGTAACAACATACCATCCCTATGGAATTCAAATATATGCACAAATATACTTCATGTCATCTTAAGGCTTCACGATTAATTGTGTATCATCATACACTTCAACTTAGTTTCTACAGTTACTAATCCTAACATACTGGCATAGCTGTATTGCTGTACATAATGTCAATGGCAAAGAATTTGACAGACATTCAGTGAAATACTTTTGTCAATCAAATCGGTGAGAAAAATACCTGTGATGGCACTGTCTAGTAAAAGTCGGGGTTATAATTTTAGTGAAACTCCTGCAACTTTTTCAGTTACGAACCAAAAAATATGTATAAAGCTCCGTAACATAAAATGAAAGTACAGCCACTGTGCTCACCAATTCCAATTAAGTGGCAAGTGGACTACTTCCAGGATTTGTCTCCTGAAGAAAGAGAGCTGTTCTTGGTTTCAAAAACTATCAAGACTATAGGAATAATATGTGAATGGTGCATTAGTGGGAATCATCCCTGTAACGATTCTGGAGTATAAAACAAATGACTCTTGGTTTTGGAGAAGTCAGATGTCCCAGACACACCAACACTATCCTGTCCCCTACCCAGCTGTTCTTGCGTCCAGCGTAGATCTCCATGTTGCGGCCGTAGTTAGGATCCTCCAGCAGGCTGTCGTACTCAAAGAGCAGCCTGGAGCTCTCGCGCAGGCGCTGGCACTGGTACTGGTGGTACTGCTGGATGAGCTCCTTCACCAGCTGGAGCAAACACTCGGGGTCTCCGGCATCCCACTGCACCAAGTGCTGAAACAGACACCACAGGACAGGCACAGAGGTATTTATACAACCAGATCGATAACAATAGCCAAGACATTTTAATAAGTGCTACATGATGGTAAATACATCTATTCATTATCACATTCATTCTGAGACATTAGCATAATTACAATAAACACACAACACTGCTACCAAGAAGATTTGCAGCCATTTTACATTGTGTGATGGCGGGTCAGATTTGACAGGAAATCTGACAGATTGCTTCGAGACAAAAGGAAAGGAGGTGCTGTTCTTCCAACGCAAATTCTGTTAAAATTTTCCAAGTTTCTTGAAATGACAACATCCATGTTGAAACAAAATGCAATGGGTTTTTTAGGAAATATCTTAATTCTTAAGGACAATACCACTGGTGTGAGGCAGAGGATACCAGACATCTTCACCATGGTCTGTTTTGTTTGCAGAAATTATACTTAGATATCACAATTAATTAGACAAAGGTATGTTATGTATATCTTAGTCACATAGCACTTTTCAGGGTCCTGCATTATTCACCTCTCATGAGTTTTCAAATCTATTATTGCTCCAAATGAGGATCATTTTCTTCATGATGTTTTACAAATAAATGAATGCAGATTAGTTAAAAGTGATCTGGTATCTGGGGACTAAGTCCTGATTGGCCACTGTGTTAACTGAGGTAAACCAAACTTTCCAGTTCAAATGTTACAAACTGGCCTTCCTGGAAGGATATGAGTAATTCTTTAGTGAAGTGTGCCAATTAGGACCAAGTCAAATTGTGACAGGTTTACTGGAGTTGAAACAATGGGTTTTTGAAAATTCTATACATATTATCGTTCAAACTTTATCAAAATTTAACATGTATTCATAAAGCTTTTTTTTTTTTTTTTTTTTACCTTGATGTACTACATATAAATGTCCAAAGATTTAAATTCTTGCAATAGGGGATGGTTCAAGTCTGAATTCCCTGGCATACACATGTTTAGACAGTCACCAACTCTGAACTGATCAATCTGAACAAAGACTGACAAACTATTAAGGTGCTGAATTACTCTTCAGGGTCTATATCTGAGACTTAATCTTGGACATTTATTGTTTATGGGGAATTAATTAAAAGTACAGAATAAATGGGAGGCACACTGGTGAGTAAAAAAAAAAGCTTTGCCTGAGAGGAGACAACAGCATTTGTCAGAGTAATGGCTAAATACTGACACACTTCCCATCGGCAGATCAGAGAGAAAGGGTTGTGCCAAAGGATGTCCTGTTGCAACAGAGTGGTTTAGGGTGATAGGGGAAAATTTCCCGAGCCTGACCTCCACTAGTTGCCATTTTGATGACCTCATGTACTCTGGTTAAAGCTGCCAGACTTGCACATGAGAAAGGTTTGTATTGAAGGTGCAAGGGGAAAAGGACTGCCACACCCAGATTATTTATAGTGTGCATTTGGTACAAAACTTTGGCAAGGCATCACAAGGTGTCGGGTCACCACCCATAAGTTAATTAAAGTCATGTCTACCAAAGTATTTCAGCGGATTATTTTGCAGCCCCTGTATGTCCGCATTGTGGAACACACCAACTTACCTACAAGAAACCTCATTTTCATAACCACACAACACTGACAGAGGCCAGTAACAGGTATGCAAATCTGCTGCACAAAACCACAATAAGATGCAACTACCTGTCACGAATGAATACGTACCACCGAACAAACATGATCTTCCGCCCAGCTAATTCTACCAAACAGGGAAGCTTTTCTCTCTAAAGGGGAGCCTGTCCATTGATGCATGAGGAATAAAATGCTCAATATTAATGCGAGCGACACTGTGCAAAAATAAATCGCAGCAAACATGTCAGGTCTAATAAACACAAATGCATGGCTGAGCTCTTGAGAATGAATGCTGCCTATTTGGTGTGAAGCAGCTCTGTGGTGAAAAAGTACAACGTGTGAGTAGAGACCAAGAAATTTGCGCTCCCTTGGGTTCCTTCAAGGATGCACTGCCTTGCTGTTGACATGATTTGATGGAGCACTTATGAATTATCATTTACTTTCAAATGATCTATACTTCCTCTTGTGAGACATTATTGATACACTTGAGCCAAGTATCAGTATTTGATTTTTCAACTTAATTTGCACAGATAACACATTTGAGCTCCTATTAGTTCGCTGCCATTAGGTATCATCATGTTGCAGTCACTATTGAAACACTGAAAAACAATTGACTCCTGCTTATGGAAGAATAATTTTGCTTTCTCCAGGGTATTTTTTTTCTTTCCACACAAAACACTGTGATGTATCATGGCCAATTATCTAACAATATAGTGCATATTGCAGAATCGCTTGGATTCCGATACCACTGTTATCATGGGTAAAATATTGTGATAATATTTGCACCGCCAGTTACCCAGTGATTCCGACCCCTAATATTGTACATGTGACTGAATGCACAGATGAAAAGGACACAAGTTTATTGTGAAGAGAATGAAGATGACAATGAAATTCGAGATGAAAAGGGCGTACGTTAGGAGGATGATGTATGCATGTTAGCAGTCCTTAACTCTGCAAAAGTGAAAGTGAATCCTGCTTGTACAGTGTTTCATTATGAAACTGAAGTAAAGCTGGTGGACTCTGTGACTAGACAAAATAACAAGTATTCCCTGATGATGTAAGCGTAATTCCAGGGTGAATGTGCACTGTAACTTCTGGTCATTATTGTTTCTCTCTGCCTTGCAGTGGCACTCAGAACTGGGCTGCAGTTCGGTGGGTTACTTGCAGGTCAATCTAATTAGAAACCAAATCCGAACAGAAAACCATTTTGGCTGTCAACTGTGTGGTTAACGGGGTTCAAAGGTGCTGGAAACAGCCGACTCATGACCTCCGATCACATGAAGGTGGATTGACACAGGACGTGCCTTTCACTTGCATTAACTTGTCCGTCTGCCTATCTGTCTGGAAGTCCATATCAACCCAATGGAGAAAGCTTCCATTGTTTTGTGGCAAATCACATCCCCCCCTTGCCATGGGCGGGGGAAAGCGAGGGCAAGGGCAGGCTATACAGAGCCGGTGACCTCATCGTACTGATCCACCAGTGGTTACCAGCAATGCCGGGATTCCCGAAATGAGGGGGCGATGCAAACAAGGACGGGCATTGTCCAAAAGAGGCAGTCAGTGCCCGGGGGCAGGAGTGAGCTGAAATTGAGGAGAGACTGAGGAAGTGCTGTGTCAGGATTGTGACAGAGAGGATCACTGAAACTCTGCTGAGGAGAAGAGAGAGAGGGAGAGAGAGAGGGAGGGAGGAGGGATCAGATGTGGGAGAGGAGGAAAAAAAAAAGATGGCAAAGCGCTGCTGAGCTCAGACAAGTAGGCCAAGGCCAGCGGAAAGTACGTCTGAAAACTCCGTCGACACATCTCACTAGATGTAGTAATGACACTGTAATCAAACCAGACTTATATAACAGCTACCTTGGTGGGAAAACCACAATATGGCTTTAATACTGTTCAGATGCACTTTTACCTGACATTTTTACCTTTTTTGCTCTCCGGAAACATTTTTAGTTCAGAAATAACACAATTAATCCTGTCTGTTATGACAGTCAGAAGCAGAGGTAGTTTAGAGATTAGAGAGAGGGGCTTGTGACTGCCACTTGTCCACTTGTTGAGAGCCCAGGAGTTGTTGGGAAAATGAATGAGCAACATGCATTTCCAACTGCAGTCATCCTCTTCCCATGACAATTACGCCAAGGTGCCCTTGAGCAAAGCAGTTAACCCTGAAAATACTCCACTGCAGTTCTTTATGACAGTAGAAAACAGTAGAAGACTATGGTTCTACTGGAACACTCCTGAAGCAAAGTGTTGAAGGAAAAGAACTGTAAAATGTATGTTTTTTTTTTTGATAACACAATGGCCGATAATGAGGCACTACACCAGTTTGTCTCACAATGTACAGAATGTTCCGACTTTGACTTAATAAGGCGGTGCTGCAGCAAAGCATTGGTCAAAGATACTGAGAAAGAGAGAGTGAGCTTTAACAATAGATAACATATCCGCAATGAAGAGCACTGAGCCAAAAAGCAATGTCCATGTGTTGCCATGTGTGTGTGTGTGTGTGTACAGATTCTGCCTCGAATTGATTTTATACGCTCTGCTGAAGGCTGTGCGTGCCAGAATAGATCTACGTGCAAAGTATGTACTGTCATTTTTTCCCATCCTTTTTTCATGAATATGATACCTCCTATAGGAAACATTGTACAAATTTGAAACATTACAAAAAACAAAAATGCAATAGCCACAATCTAGGCCGTCTGAGACCGGCGATTTAACTGAACAAGGCCCATGAAAAAAAAACCCTTCATCTATTTGCCCTCTAGTTCATGCTGTGTGGATGAAACATCTTTGTCAAGGCTGCATTACTTTCTCCACAGGGGGTAAATATAATGGCTTTATCGTAGCCCTCACCAATATTCCCTGGCTTCCCTGGACCTCATAATCCCATTACTTTGCCACTGTATGACATTGGGTAAACCTGTGTGTCAAATGATTAAGCCTAAACTTGGCTTTTGATAAAACCTGTCTCCTCTCATAGATAAAGCACTGATACCTTCCATTTCTGAAAATAGGCCACTTGTATGAATGGGAAGCAATTTATAATCGTATTACCTAAACACAGTAGGATTTGATTCAATATCAAAGTTCAAACTATATATATATTAAAAACATGTTAGGCTATATTGGCATTAAATTGGATTTAACATTTTGGGTATTAATTTAGCAGTGCTCAAGTGTCCAAGCCAATGTGGAACTCAATAAAAGGTCAAAATAGCACATTTGGTTCGGCTGGCATAAATATTATAAAACCTTATGCTTTTTACAAGAAATACAAGTGCTTTTTACTTATTGACTTTTCCTCCCTCACATCTCATTTTAAAATTATCTATGGGCCATTTGCCAGTGTGTGGCTTTGCCCTTGGAATATAGCGAAAGACCCTTGTGTGGCCAAATGAATTAATAAAAACCAAGAAGGGGCCAGTTACTTGAACAGTGTGTAACTGATACAAAATACAGGTAAAATAAAAAATTACAACAACTATTTCCAACACTAGCTGTATTACTCCTGTTAAAACATTCAATTTCAAAAGCTATTTATCCAGATGCTTGCTGCCAGTTATCAAAGTAACTGCCTAAAAAGCATTAATGAAGGTTTTTTGTTGTTGCTGTTGTTGTTTTTGTTTTGTAAGTAAAGAAGGCAGCAGTGCATTGACATCGCATATTATGGAATCAAAGTGATAAAGGTATTACAACCTGAATAAATTTGAATTTCATATCTCATGGCACACTGCATCAACTGAGCTGCAAACTAGGCAGTTCTGAAGCAGAGAAATGAGGAGTGAAAATGATGAGTGAAGAACTCAAGAGCACCAGTGTTTCCCTTTAAGAACAAAATGTACACCTAAATTGGGCACCCTCACACTGAAGAGACCCAAGTTGACAGAATTATGTCTTCCTGTGCCATCCGTCTGTACCATCTTCGATCCAATATTTATCTTAGGCCAGCGAGAGAGGGGCTGGCATCTGAAAATGCAAGATAATTATATAGGCCAAGAGAAGATATTTGTTTTTACGTCTTTAATGTGATTTTTATAGATGCTGGCAACCTGATCCAATAAATCGCTGTAGACTTGAAAGTGTGAGGCATTAAAAAACTACCAAGTATTAAATTAATCTCTGCTAGTCTCTAATTCAAGTGTGGGCTCACGCCCTGTTTCGCCCCCGGAGAGTGCCAAGTCTAAGATCATGCTAAATTGCTCTTGTCATGTGTTTAAGACACTTGGCATTCTCAGCCCATAGTGTTTTTTCGATGTGAACCATGCGGCTTGTGTCCAAGACAGTACAACTTGTTGACATAAATAGCACTTCTCTAACTACTTTTAATGTGGTTTGTTAACTCCTTTAGCCCAATATCAAGGCATTGTGAGGACCAGCACATTGTCCCCACTTGGTCTTGGCACTTGTGCCTCGAGTTTTCTCCCATCCATCAGCTGGTGTTTAGTAATTGCCAAAGCCCTTTACACCAGCCATCTCTGGCGGCAAACAATAGCTTACCCACTAAAAGCATTCCCAGACCTGTCAGTGAGCTTTGCCAATAATAAACGCTAATAAAAGCTGGACCTCTTTATTCCATAAAGCAGGAAGGAAGAAGGAGAAATGGTTGGTACACTATACCCAGGTCGACATAACCTTGGTTTATGGGCCATCAGAGGTCCATTGTTATAACAGTAACAGGGGACAAGTCGCACTTGCAGATGGGAAGTGCTCACCAATGCCTGGCATTCAGGATTACCAGGGGGTAAACTGAACTTAGGAATGCTTCCTTTTCATAAAATGCAGAATGCTTAGATTGGCTTTAAACTGCATTTTCTCAGTGGGAGTTGTTCTAATATCATAATTACGGACAATGCCTCATTGTATAAGACTATGACTTCTCTGTGGAGTCTTAAACCCAGAAAGGCTGGAAAATAAACAAGCATTCACTTACAAGAAACCTTAACTTTAGGTGACTGTAAAAAACATTGCATCTAGGAGAGCAGGGCAAGGACAAATTATTAGGCAATGGCCTTGAATGACCTGAAAGCATTTCACTGAGTGGTAACGTCTGCAGTCCCACATCTGCAAAACACACAGTCAATGCCTGTGACAGTTTGTGTCATGTGGCCATCAAAATATCTGCACTAAATTAAGGGGAAACAAATTAATACTTGTACACCTGTGAGTTTATAGTGTGCTAATCCTCACCTAAATAACTAAGAACTAATAAGACGCAAAGAAAAAAGCAAATCTCTTTGCAGTCTCGCCACAAATAGCAAAGAGGCAGGTACTCAAAAGGTAGTAACTATCAAGGCTACTTCAGCACTTGCTGCTTTAGCTCTAAAAACAATCACCACTTTTACCATCTGAGACTAACACAAATCAACTTAAGTATGGGTGTCTCAGACATTATGTCTATAGTCAGTCTCTCTTGGTAATGGAAAGCACTGCAGGAGGAAAACAGCATGGGATGTAACAAAAATGAAAAATCCTCCTATGTGCACATGGATATTGAAAGTGCGGGTATGTACCAGACCTGGGTAATTCCCAAAGTGGTTCTAGGTTGAGGGGGTGGTGAATGGGCTGTCGCCAGGGCTACTATCAGCCAGACTTGTATCATTTTGATTCCAGCTGGCCAAAGCTAGGCTCAGCAAAGATAGGACTGACAGATTATTTGGGAAACAGATAGCTTAGTTCTGGCTAATCAAAACCAGACATCTATCTGATAAACCAATCAGCATAATTCTTTCCATCAGTGGAAATGCATTATTTTCTTCCTCTCGTAGGTGTTAAGCTCAAAACCTGAGCTCAGTTAATTTTCTTAAACGACCTAAGATGGCTCAAATGCAGCAAATAGACTTGTGCTGCTGAGGTAGAGCCTAACCACAACAACACCACACAACGCAACACAGACAATTTCTGGAATTTCCAGTGTAACTAGACAGAGCGTGCCTCTGTACCACACAGCAAAGTGCGGCAGGATGGATAAGTGGGAACATGTTGATGCTGTAGCTAGTGAGGCCATAGAGGTTAACCCAGGTTTCAGACACATACACACACAAGAGTTGAGAAAGATGCAAAAAAAATGCACTGGGGAAACTCCCAAGATGCTGTTTAGGGCCCATGTGGAGCTTTGGACAAGTCCAGACCAGAGAAATGATACATTACACACAAAGAAGAGGACAGAGGGGTAGACAAATGGCAGTAATAGATGAGGAGAAAGAAAGGGTCAATTAGAGATAACTGTTCTTATGTGCTACTCAGCACACGCACACTTATCCCTGCCCAACAACAGAAGATAAGCACTGTGTGCAAACCAATTCACATTCCTTTGCCTCTATTCTGACTACTTGATAAATGTGAGACTGTAACAGTAACTTGAAAGTCTTACAAGTACACAAGAATACAGGCTTCACAGTTTAGTGCCTCCAGATGTGAGACTGCACCATGACCCCTATAGTTTCCCTTGATCTGTCTTGAATGGATTAAAATATAAAAGAGGTGCTGATAACTGGAGAACAGCTCAAAAGGTTACCAGGTCAAAAGATGTTGAAGTGTTGTTAGATCTTCAGACACTAGTTGCGAGGCATACCAAAACATGGCTCATGCATTCTGTAGAGAGATGTGCTTGGTTTGTTTGATCATCAAGTACATTCCTTACAAAAACATGCAGAAAGAGCTTGAGAAAACTCGATTGTGAAAGTCATCAATCACTGACTTAGCGACAAAAAATGGGTGATGCAACAGTACTACATAAAGGCAATGAGTTGTATTGCTCTCCACCCTCCCTCCCTTCCTGCCTCCCTCCTTCTCTGTCATTTCCCCCCTCTCCTGGCCGGTCTTTTTCCCAGCAGCTCGTGGGCAGGCATTCCCAACGGTATTCCTGTCATAAGCTTGGGGTGTGTGAACACGTGTCTGTCCAAACTCCTCTCCACTGGGCTTGCAACCCCCCTCTCCGAAGCCAAGTTCCTCAATAACCATTAGCCTGCTGTACTAGCTGGAGTGGAGTGTGCTGTCACTCATACACAGCCCCACTGGGAACAGTCTGGGAACAGATTTTCTGAGGAACTTTATTCATTTTGATGGGAAGGGAAGTTGTGATTAAATTTGTCCTGATACTTTGTCCAACATTCATTAACTTAAGCAGAGCCACATGTGATTATTTAACACTGAAATACAAATACTGAATAAGAATCAAAGATCAAGAAACACGCACACCAAGAAAGTTAAACTGCGAATATATATCCACCGTGGGCTTTATCAGCTGAGACCAAAATGGAGCAGGGTGAGGCAAAAAACTGACAACCACACAATGACAAAAACATATTAGTTAATAAAAGCTGGCAATTTCCCAAATAACCTTCAGCAAAGAGGTCTGCAGCAAGGCCCTTGCTGACACAACACACCCTGTCAAGTCCTGATCTCTACCACACCCGCTCACACATGCAACCGCACGCCAAAACAGAATCCATGATGGTCACACACACAAACACATATACACACAAAGTCCGACAAGTCCCTTTAGTCAACCTCCCCATTTATTTAATTGTGCTCAGATTCATCTCCATTTCCCATGGTGAAATCAACATCACATGTTCCATGCTATTTAAAACTCCCACCACGCTTAACTCAATTAACTACTCTTTCATAAGCTGCTATTTAACTGCCAATTGGGATCAATTAAACCCTTAGTTTAGACAACAATAGATGTGTCAGCATCATGAAGTAATGATTTAAGTTAAAGGGGCTGTATCATTGGTCAATTTATTTTCATGTTGAGAGTGACAATGACCCAAAATAAACCTATTATACTGACTGGCTTTTATGGCAGCACCTATTTTATTAGGTTCATGGAGCCAGTGACTTGGATTGAGATGAATGACCAACTAAAGACAAGCCTATGTGTTTCAAAGATCTCTGAGGGTGGTAACAGCCTTGGTGGCCAATAACCAAAGGTCTGGATGCCTTTGGATGTTAATTAGACATAGATTTGCCCTCTCCTGTGAACCATTGCACCTAGCAACAATACAACACTGAGCCTCAACAAATTTGTGGCAGTCCATGCTCTTATTCCATGGCTCATGGATCTGCCCTGCTGTAAAAGGGTTATTTGTGGCACATGTGGCTTCTTTTTAATCGAGCCAGAGCCTTAAAGTCTCTTTCATCATTCATACATGGAGGTTTAAATGCTGAAAGGACTTTTCTTAATAATCACTGAGGTTTGAGGGTTTCTTCGTTATTGCTGCTGCAGTAATTCATGTTTGCCACCTTCCAAAGGCTAGATGTGGGCTGTTCAGTAGCTGGGATTTTTCAAGCTGGGAGAAGCCCAGTTTGCAAAAATAAATACATGAATAAATAAATAAATAAATAAATAAATAAAAACAAAATTAAATATAACCACCAAAATTTTTCTTTTTTATTATGAATGTGAATATTTCCAACACGGACACTTGGACATGGATGGCAGATGGCATTTTGCGTGTGGTTGTTGTTTAATCAGTTGGTTAAAATGTCTTGAAAACAGAGATGAATGAATGTCTCTGTCTAAACAGGAACATGGATAACAAACCTGGTACAGGCCCGGTGAGAGGAGGGACAGAAACACAAGGCTAAATAGAGAAGACTAATGATACCCTTAGCTGGCTGTAAACAAGAACAACATGTTGCTGAGACATCAGGAATTCAACTAGACAGTGAGAGAGGACCTAAAATTAGCCTAATGTTTACCCCATTGGATAAAAGAAGGACAGAAACCCATTGCCTGTGTCCTGAGAACTGCAACAGGGCATTAAAATTCCTCTGGGAGCGTTACTGACTGTCATTTGTTTGCCAGTAGCAAGAATTTGTCTATGTCTTTTGTGATGATGTTTTGTAGCCTGTCTTTTTATATATCAGCGGGGAGAATCTTAGCATTTTGCTTTGTCCAAAAACCTGAAAGCCATATTTTGTATGAATAGGACCAAAGTTATTGTAACTATAAGTCATCAAGAATTATTCTGCACGCACCTGGTCCATTTGTTTACTCAGGACTCTTTCCAAATTCAGACAGGCATTCAAAGTTTGCACGCTTAAGTAATACTGGAAAAAACGAGCTCTGTCTGCAAATTTCCTGTGGGAGATGGTGGGAAATGTAAGGAATTGTTGGAAATGTACGGTTTTCACAGAGTTTTTTTTTTTTTTTGTGTGTGTGTGTGTGTGTAGAGGGGGTGTACTTACTGAAAATGTAAAGGAAAGAGGAGTAAGCAGGGGAGGGAGGATCTCAGGCAGAGAGACGAAGGTGGATTATGGAAGCATGAACAGAAAGACAGCGTGAATATAAGCGAGAGGATAAACAAGCGATGGGCTGCCAAGCACTGGCTCAGCCAAGGTACTTCCCCTTATGTGCACAGCTGGATTTATGAGACAGTGAGCAATACTCCCCTCCCGTCTCCCAGACTCTGACACAGGCAGGGGAATTTAACTTCTCTGTGTTAGGCTGCTTCAAAAATAGCATTGGGGACAGCTACGTGGTTGTAGCCTAATAGCAACAACAACAATAGCATCATGCCAAGCCTCAGACTGTCTTGTCTCTTTCTTGCCATCTTTGAAGAGAACATACAAATGGAGTTTTCCACTGGTGTCGCTGGGCATTCATTTTTGACAGAAGCTGACAGTGGTATTGTTGGTACTGGGCTGCAGCTATGCAAATGCCTTAGTGACTGCTAACTAGTCACAGCATTATGGGACATTTTGCATAAAAAGCCGATCATTCAAGCGTTTTCCCGCTGTGGCCCTGATGTTAAAACTGTTCCATGACTTTTCATAACTGATACACAGTGAAATTTCTCATCTGTTAACGCGGTTTCCAACTTGGAGGGTTCCCACTCAATGTCAGCTGTAAAATTCCCTGACTTTTCCATGACTAAAACATTTTTCCCAGCCTAAAATATTAAACACACTTTGACTTTGGAGGCCCTATAAAAATGAATTTCTGTGGGGGAGGTCAACATAATGTGAACACAATGGAAAATAAATATTATGTTTGGTGAATATGTACTATTCTCTGATGGTTTCTGTATACATACATACATATGTGTGTGTGTGTGTGTGTGTGTGTGTGTGTGTAATAATGGAATACAGCTTTTAAAATCCCATGATATGATATTGCAAAAATTCCTACCACGTAAATATGAAAAGCCTATCGCCGATCCAAAGATAGAGGTCTTTGGATTGTCATGGTTACCACACAAATGAACTGGACAGGCACACGCCACTTAGACTTGGACTACATTCCCACTAAAATGTGAGAATGCAAACCTCTATGTGACACAAAATGGAGTGAGAATGCCACTGGCTAGAAAATCAGCACAAACAATTGAACCATAATACGGTACCAAGACTGACTACTGTTTTCTGTGACGTTGTCTTCTATATACACGCATAGCAGCTTATGTAAATACTTAGCTGTAGCTTGGAGTCATACTGTAACTCATGTTTGTGGTGCAACCACAAAATTATTTATGCAATGTGGAAGTCAACAGCAGCTACTTAAGTTGAAACTACACTACATTTGAATTTGAATGCAGCTGATGCAACTGGCCCCTAAAAGCAGTTTGCTGCTATCATTCTCACACCAGACACCAGATTACCAAAAAATGCTCCATTGCCTTGAATCACACAATCTGATCAACCTACTGGTAACGTAATGTCCAATCATCTTGGAGATAATCTATACGCTGCTTATTCCAGGGTAATTTGTGAGTCAGTTACCGGAGGTCAGAGATCAGCATTCCTGATACAAAAGGGAGTCAAAGCAGAGCCTATAGCCACATGAAATTCAACTGTCAATTATTGCAACATTTCCCTCTATTCACCACCGTACACCCATAGTGGCTGCAGTGTTAGTTCGCTCTTGGCAAGGGTGTATGTGGCAATACTTCAACTCCCTCTTGCTGTTGGCGTCACTGCAGTTATGATCAGCAATTTGAGGCATCTGTCTGACATTTAAGACCACAAAGGAGAACCATGATACATAAAAACTGAGGTTTAACAAGTGGGAAATGACAAAACACAAATCCTGTGGCAAATCTGTTTTGCTGTGCAGAGTAATACGAGAAAGGAGATATACTGTGGGCATGGTTAAATCTGTTCTAAAATATCAATCAAGAGATCTTTGTGTTCGGTTGCAATAAAACAAAATCCAAGACAGAAAAACAAAACTGGCAACATAAATAACGACTTTATTACCCGTCCGGCAGTGACATGAGTGTGGATACACACCGGTAGTTCTGAGGGTTCAGGAAGAAACTCTGCATCCTCTCCAAATATAAAATCTGGTGGCAGCTCTGGATATCGGGCATTGAATATAATGTCCCCTGAGAGGAAACAAAAACAGAGAATTGGTTATTTATATGTCGCTTACTTACACTGCCATGGATTGCTTGGATTTTTTAAAAATATTACTTTCATTTATTTTTCATGTAATTTAAATCAGTAATGTAATAACATTGTTTTTTGTTTTTTTTTAAATGAGCACTATATCAAGAGGTCAACCTAACCTTTAACACACATGCTAACTTTTCAGTATTTCCATTTTGCAGTGAACACAAATTATGGTTTTGCCTGTTAATTTCAACAACTTCGATTTAAGATTTTTTAAAAGCTTTAAATGCCAGTTAGAATGAAAAACAAGACCAATTTCATCACCCGAAAAAAGAGAATATAAAAAGTTGTTGACCTACCAGAAAATCATGTGAATGACAAGGCTTGTACTTAACTTTGTAAAGGAACAGTTTAACAAGAAATCCCAATATTTTAAAGCTAACTTAAGTGGTTGCATAATATAATTTAAGACATTTTTAAGACTTTTTGCAGGGCTTGCAGCCACCCTGAACTCAAGGCAGTCAGGAGAAACTTTTAAGTACTTACAGTAAAGGGAAAACTTGACATTTAAAAGCATGCCTGTTAAGAAAGCTGCCAAACAGGTCTGTCTTGTGCTGATAATTGCACAGATTTTGCGACATATTGTACACTGATGCAACACTGACATGAAGTTTGGCTTAGTCTATTTATGATCAAAATATAAAACTGATAAAAATAAACAGCACTAAAGACCCAAAGAGGAGATGCAAATTACTATTTCATGCAGGCAGGATAATAAAAACTGGTCTAAACATCAGGCTTATAAAAACCAGTCTCAGGTTTGGACAAGACAACCCAACCCAAAACATCACATTAGCCATGGGTCATATAAGGACGTGAAGGCTGGATCACAATGTTCAGATATTATGTTACACAATTCTATTTCTGTGCAGCTAGGCTGTTCTGTTCTGCTTTTCCGTTATTGTTCCAGGGACAGCAAAAGACAAACGTACACATATGGCAGTATTTTTCCAGTGCAGAAGAGTCAAACAAGGAGAGCAGAGGATGTGCAGTAAATCTGCTATAAAAGCACTGGAAGTCAGTCAAAGACGTGTGGGTCCAATATGTTGGCACGATCCTACCCAGGGGGAAGCTGTAAGGAAATGGAGGTCTTGGCACTACACCCCTTGTACAAGTTATAACATAGACAAAGATACATTGCCTGGCTTATACACCCTCACACTGGCAAACAACTGCACAACAATGAAGATGCCTACATACCATGAATTACGAGTCTAATGACACAAATGACAAAGGTCTATAAAGCGTGCCTTTTCAAAGTCACAGTTCCACTTTAGCCAAACAGTTTATTCAGGTTGTAGGGGCAGATATATATACACAACAACAATAAAAGCCACAAATTCCTGCCTGGTAATACCAGTTACGGTGGTGGAGTGGAGGGGGAGTTGGCTTGCATTAATGGGGCACAGTTCTGTGCAGTGTGCCATGTTTTTGCACGCGATCGGTAGGCAGGTCCAGACACTGGCAGAAACCCGAGGCCTTGCATCCTTGACTAAACAAACATTCTTCCTCAGGCCAAAGCACAGGAAAACACATAGACTAGTACAGCAACTTCAGAGGATAAGCTGCATGCCACACCAGACTGCCAGTTGCTTTTTTATATTTTCAACTGCTGACCTCATGCCTTCTCCACAACATAAAGATTGAGCAAACACGGCAGATACACAGTTTATGACATTCCATGGCTTTAGAAAGTCAAAGTTATGCCTCCCCTCCTACTAATACACACGCATGATCTACAGTACTGAAGATAAATCTCCTTGGCCCTCTGGATACTGACTAAGTCACGGGCTTTCAAAGTAGAGTCCGGGGCCCGCAAGGAGTCCTTGAGGGCCTTCCAGGGGATCCACCGCAAAATGAGGAACTGTTTAATTTTACTATCATAAAGACAGAATTGTTACAATAACAAAATGTTTGAGTGATTATTTTAACATTAAGTTTTAATTTAGCCACTTTGCAGCTATTTGTCAACAGTTTGCAAATCAAAATGTCTCTTCATATCAGAGGCGAATGGGGGTCCTTTGCTTAATCAAAATCAACTTGAGGTTCGGAACAAACCCCTGGTCAAAAGCCAACCGATAATAATTTATTTTATAGGCACCTCTGTGAAAATGTTACCCAACATTTGCTTGCACCAAAGGATGCCAAAAGACCTCAAAGTATTACCACTCTTCTTCATTTTGCTGACTGACTACCTTCTATTTCCATTTCTTTGGAAGCGACTTGAAATGAGTAGACATCTGTTCAAATAGCTCGTCAGTAAATCATCAGCCACTAAAACCTGTTCTGCCAAACCAGCTAAGAGATCTGGCTTGCTTCATCTATCTTTGAAGTGGGTGTTAATGTGGGTTGCAGGCACTGTTGGGGTTGTTAAATGAAAAAAACATGTATAATATAATGTATAATCACCTGGATAAGGACCTGATGACCGAAAACATTATTCTGTGCTTAGCAGCCAATTCCTAAAGCCTACATTGGTATCCAGGCTTAGTAGCCTCCAAACTCTGCCTATTCAATTCAGCTGACAAACACATTGAAGCTACAGTATCATGAACTTCTTTCTGGATTTGTCTCAAACCACAACACCAGTGTCAAAATGAGAGATGAAAAGCTGGCAAATGGAGCATCTCTCCGAAATGTGTGCATGTCTACATGTGCGTATGTGTTCGTGTGTTTCACAATGGGTCTCTTGAGTCACCCATGATTCCAGGAACACCAAATTAAAATCATTCTCAACCAAGATAATCATCACTTCACGACGTCTTGTGATGTTGCCAATCGGGCATTTTAAGAGGCAGTCTCATGAGGGCAAGTCTCAGATGTGGGACTTCAGCCACAAGTGGGAGACCCTTCCAGTAATGTTCAGTGGCACAAACAGCATCATGTTTATTGGTGTTGTGTGTGCTGCTCAAACAGGTTAATGATATTCTATATGGTGTATCACAGCAAAGAAAATGAAAACTAAGACGCTGTTCTGGCATAGGCAACAGATTGAGATGTGGCAACCTGAACGAAACAGAATCATGAAAACAGATTAGCCGTTGTCTCAGCGTCAACAGCAGACAACACATAAAATAACGTGTTTCTTCTTGCTTACATTAAAAAAGGAAAGAAAATGCTTGTGGTTAGATTTGGCCTGATTCCCAGGTATGTATGCTTTTAGCTGCAACTATAAAAAGGGAAATACTGTGCACAGTTAACACTGCATTTTTACAGCCATTGTGAATGTTGGGTTAACTAATATGCTAAAAATGTTTTACTCCAATTAACTGCTGCTGTTTCCTATTCAGTCAAAAGTTCAGAGTCAGACTTCAAATTAAATCAGCCTTCTGCGCAGTTCCAACTATTTCAAAATAAAGAAAAGGGCTACGAAATAGACTTTTTGCGATGTTGCCTCTCATAAAATGAGAGTGACAGATCGACTCCCCCCTGAAATAGATTCTGTGGAGAAGTTTTGTTCCAACAACACAAACACTGCCATTGAAATGGCTTTGATTATAGTCCATGGAGAGTGCTGCTTTTACTCAAGTACTTTGTAAAACAAAAAGAATTCATGAATTGTTTTTAAATAGCAGATACCTCCTTTTGAAACAAAACTCATACACATTTTAGATCTCTGACGAGCATGTGTTTCACTACATATTGACGTAATTCGGTATATTAGCTGGTGATTTCAATTAGTGCTGGACTGAAACCTACTCTCATCTAAAAACCTGCTTGTTTTAAGGCAGAAGTGGATCTCTCAGGCCTGGAGCGTACTTATGGTTGGATGGAAATGTGCTATCTGTTATAATAATTAATTCAGCTGTGCAATACTCTCTCTCCACGTGCAGTCACCTTGCTCTATATAAGGCACAAATTAAACTGAGTGCAGTGGGTGTCCTACAAATTGAATCGCTCTCACAATTTACATTTCAGAATGCAGAGTACAAACAAATGGAGGAACAAAAATAGTAAAATGACAAAACAATAGAGTGTCTACGAGAAGACATAAACAATTTCACTTTCTGAGGTGTGAATGAAAGAAGACACGTAGACAGATAGTCCATGTCACACCTGTGAAAACTGCTACTTGTGTGACATGCAGCACCTTAAAAAGTATAGTTGAAAAGAATGAGTTACTTCCAGCAGAAATTAAACATCTAGTTTAGTTTTGGCAGTCCAGTGAAACTAATGCAGTGCATGTAGAAAATCCTACATACGTCTAGAGGAGAGAAAACAGTCCTTTGTTTTTGCTGGATGTCACGGCTGCTGTCACTGGATAATTTACATAAAGTCAGCATCACTTTGTTGTGTGATTGTTGATTAGTTGGATCAAGACCGACCTGTTGCCTGCATGTCCTCTGAGACATGCTTGTGATGAAGGGCTTTTTTAAATAAAGCTGACTTGATTGAGAGGCTTAACTGGTTCAACTCACTTGAGGATGCAAAAAGGCACAACAACAAAACAATTCAACTCTTTAACTTACATTTCAGGGTTTCCCCTGCGTAGGGGATATGAAGCTTGAAGCGGTCACAGCAGGGACCCGGGGTCAGAGACGTGCATCTGAAATTGGAAGTGAGAGAAGACAAACCAAGAAAAAAGAAGATGGTAAGTACAAATTACAATTCATGCGATGGTCTAATAACAAATAACATTAGTAAGGCTTGTATATTTCAAGCCCACGAAACTGCTGACATAATACAGCAAATTCAAATTGTTGACTCTAAAATTTATGCTAAAGACACTAGCCTTCATTTGTGAGATAGTGTTGCATCAAACTCCAGGCCAAGGTCTTTCTAGTTAACTAAAACTAAACTAAAAACTATAACTAGGCGTGAAAATGCTTAAATTAACTGAAAAAATAAAAAATAGCCTTTAGAGCAAAAAGTGACTGAAACGATATTGCGTACTTATAAAACTAACTAAAATACTAAAAACTAAAACTAAAAATGTACAGAAAATGCCTTTAGCTTTAATCTTTGTCAGTTTGGGTCAAAACTAAACAATTTTAAAAGATTAAAAAACTAAACTGAAACAAGCAAACCCACTCTGGAAACTAACTGAAACTACGCTGAATTGAAAACACAAATTAAAAACAAATAAAAATAAAAACTAATGAAAAAAACAGAGCTATAATAACTCCAGGCCATAATCTGGTGGTTTATTACCTTGCTTATTAGCAAGCCCAACTGTCTTAGCAGTTTCCAAGATGTCGGGGTTCCCTGCTTCATTACAGACATGAGGCACAACTACTCAGCACCTGTTGGCAACTTTTAAATTATTTTACACAACTTGCCTCCTTAAGTAACAGGGTATTGTGGTGTAGGAGGAAAAGGCATATCAAAAGACCAGAGTAATAATAGTTTTGTATTTTTCCATTAGCTTTGTTTTTTTATTTAGTCTTTTAAATTTTTGTTCTCAATTCAGTTCAGTCTCAGTTAGTTTCCAAAGTGGGCTTGCTGGTTTCAGTTTAGTTTTTACCATTTAAATATGTTTAGTTTTAGTTGAGCTTTTATTAGTTTCAGAATTAGTTTTATTTTTCATCTTTATGATTATCATTATCAGTAGTATTGTTATATGGGGGTGTTCAGAATACGTATTCCAGTCTAAAAACAAGAGTCTGTGAAGGCAGCTGACTCCCCGTCTCAGTAAACATCAGCAGCTTATTTTAGTTAGTTTTGTTCATACACAATGTTGTTTCAGTTAGTTTTAGTTTTTTGTAAGGTCTACTTTTTTAATTTTATTTAAAAAGCAGAACCATGAAACAGGCACATTAGTTACAGAAGCTGACATTTGACTGCCAGATTTAACCATGGAGTTTGATTGGACATTTTGTCAGACACAGAGAGAGATAAGGACAGTGTGTGTGTGTGTTGCAGTCATTGTCTGCAAGTTGCCAGATATTCAGTAAAAGTGTTTGGATATGCCTGTGGCAGAAAGACTGGTCCTTGCACCTGATACTGAAATCAGTGTACTGTTTGTTACACTATTACTTTTACTTTCTTGTTGGCGAAATCTGTCTCCTGAAAGTTGAGTGGTATTTTCATGCAGGAAACTCACATTTATCGTCTTTTTCACATGACATGAATGCAGCATCACCACGATGCAGGACACACTGACTGTATCCTGTGTCTCGAAAGCATTCTAGCCGGTGCAAAGCTGCAGCTCACCCTGTTTTGAGGTCTGTGACACGGAGACAGTTGGTTGAGTCGAGTCCCACGCGGCCGTTCCGCACCACGCTGCACAGCAGGGGCCGCAGCTCCGGTGAGATCCGGTGCAGTGCAACTTCGGGGGACATGTTGTTCATTTTCCACACTCGAGGAATCTGTGGACACACGGCAAAACACCACAGGAGTGACTGGACATGAAGCCAGGAATAGACTTTTGGGTGATGATGATCATCTTTTTTTTTTTTTAATACTGAATAGATTTAAAGTAAAGACATCATATAGAAGCTAGACAATCTAAAGTATCTGTTGGTGCCTACTATGTTATGCTTGCTTGTAATGGTAAATAATTCTCTGGAGGACCCTCACACCTCATTTTGGTGAGGGAAAAACTGGCATGGCCATTTTCAGCAGGGTCCCTTGACCTCTGACCTCCAGATCTCTAAATGAAAATGGGTTCTCTGGGCAGCCACGGCTCTCCCCTTTGCAGACATAACCAACTTCTGTTAATCCCATGCAGTTTGGGCCACAAATCCTGCAGTCCACATGTGCTCTTGTGGCCTGTTGTAAAATGGTGTGTTTGTGCAGACTGGGGCCTAAACAGTCTTGGAGTTGCATCAATTGGCTTCGACTGGAAAGCTGAGACTCTTGTGGATTCAATGAGCCACATTTGATTCATGTGTGATGATGTTGGCCACCATAGCAGCCATTTCACTGGAGTTGGACCATTTTTTCATACTTGACATCACTGTACAAGATGACCTATAGTGACCCCTAGGATAATCACAGCCTCATGAAGCTTTACATCCACAAACTAGGGGATAATTCAAAAGTAATAATCACAATAAAAACCACAATATAGAATCACAATACTTGTATAATCGCAATACCAAATTGGCACCTAAGTATCATGACAGTGTTGAACTGGGAGATAAACATATTATCCCAGCCCTAGACATGTGTGTAAGGGGCTAAAGGATAAATAAAATGTATAATGGGAAAACAAGAAGGAGAAAAAAAGGCTCAAGTCCAGAAAATTTTACAATTTGTACATTTGAAGAGTTGTTAAGGCTTCAGGGTTTGCAGAGAGCTCGACAGTTTGTAAGTCCAGCTGCATTTCATTCATAAACATTTAAAGAGATTTCCTGTTATCAAATTTACTTTTGTGAATGTCTTTTTTTTTTTTTTTTTTTGCAAACACACACAAACACACATATCACGCAGTACTGTTTTAGTTCTGAGCTGCAGACATAAAAAAAAAAAAAACAGTAAGTAAAATAGTAAGAAAATTTAACAGAAACATTAACACAAATATACTGAGCTACTGAGCTAGTTCCATGAAAATAAGAGTAAGGACAGCTCCAAAACAACGGTATGGTTTTTTCACTAGTCAGCCCACGGAGAGAGCGATTAATACCTTTCTTATTTTTATTTTTTGCAAATAACAAGAAGCGCAAGGTGCATGTAGCCACTCATCTAGGCTAATACGCCACAGTTTGTAGCTAATTGTTAGTAAGCTTGCTAACGTTAGCCACGGCTCACTTTCCGCTGGCTAGCTCCTTCCCTCTCGCTACTTATTAACCAAATAATTTATTTACGACTTTAGCACACAGGTGGTCACCGCTGCTGTACCTGAAAGAGCTGGAAATGACCAAATATCAGCGTTAAATCCAATGTTTACTTCATGTTCTCGACACTTCCGGTAGGGAACTGTTTGGGTCCTTTTGTAGGACCGCATAATTCATAGACATTTTTACTTCTGCCTGTACATATAATGACTCGTTTGATTCCGATAGGCAGTGTTTTTCGCTGCACATGACCAAGACACATTTTTTCTACTTGTGACGCATCATAATTTTAAACATTTATTCGTATATTTACATTAATTCAATAACAGCGGTGGGTAGGGCAGTAACCGGTCAGGCAGCTGTCGTTTGCCTCAAGATGCACTTTGACCACGACTGTCCGCAGCACAGTGTTACTTTGACTTGTCCATTCTGCAAGAGGTATTTTTTAATACAAGGTAAATATGAATTGGGTGTATACGTTTCCAGATATGGCTATCTCACTGCGGTGGCTGCTTTGCTGTCAACACTGTCATGTGTTCGTTTCTCTTCTCTGACTTAGCTGGCTGTTGTGTTTTGGCATTTTTGCAGCTCATACATTTTTTTCATCCCAACTTTCCTCTTTTATCTGCGGAGCTTATGCCCATTTAAATACATACTTAGTCTGTTCCCCACATAAGTAGCCTCTGAATATCTGTATCACTGTTTAGGTTACATGGCCTTAAACTTTATGCAACTACCTGACATGACTGTGGTATACTGACTTTTATGTGCTCATTACAGTGAATTCAATATCAGCTTTCAGATAAATAATGAAACACATGCACTGTTAATTCATCAGGAGAAGTCTCTGTGTTGTTCTGATCTGTCCTCTGACCCTGAATTGATTTAGCTGAGCATAACCTCTGCCTCCTTGTTTCCCTTAAAAAAAAAAAAAAAAGAAAAAAAAAACATGATCAGATACAGGCTGGTGACATATTAAAGGAAAAACCTGAGAAAAAAATGAGTGGAGAAACATGACAAGTATAGCCTAGGTGCTTCCATGCAGTGAAGTGGTTAATATGCTCTGTGGTATACAGAAGCTGACCCGGACCAGCTGACCTCGATTTCAGATATAGATGACGAGAGGAAAAGATTTGAGTGACTTTGAAAGAGGGGCGAGTGTAGGCCTGATTGCTGGACGCCCACAGTGAGGGGGTCCACTGGCTATATTATGCCGAGGGGGGCAAATAAATACAAAGTTACTGTGATCACTTTTATCTATCCTGATGAGAGTGGTCTCCATCTCCATCCACAGGGAACAAGTGCTCAGTCAATGGTTTGATGAAGATAAAAACGATGTAAATCATTTGCTAAGGCCTTCCCAGAGACTCCCTGAGACTCGGAGAATCGATGTCACGGTGCATTGAAGCTGTTCAGCACCGTCCTAACACACTTTATGTTGGTTTTTCCTTTAATTTGTCACTCATCTGTAGGTTAGAAATCCACAGCAAACACTGCGCACTCGGAAGCATTTCAGAGTGCGGCCATGATACTAGCATCACTACCACCAGCACGCCTAAAACAGATTTTAATCATCGACAAAGATTCTTCTTAAAAATGGACAATTGCTGTATGATGAGAGCTGCAGTCAAATCCGCCTCAGTCAAGTCCAAAATGAATCCTGCTTCTGTCAGAGGCAAACTTTGACAAACACGGGGAAGGGAAGACCGTGTTAAACAGTTTGCAGAGCTTCCAAAATGTATGGGATAATGATAGTCAAGATTGTTATACAGCAGAAAAAAAAAACAGTAAAGGGAACAGTGCATGTTGGGATGTGATGCCAGATTGCATTTGCTGTTTTAATATTACTGGCCAAATTCACCGTCAATCAATGCAGATTCATGAATGACTCCACACTTTCTAACATTAAAGAAATCAGTCAATGCATCCAACACACACATTCTCAGAACTAACATGAATATGAACACAGCTGTTATAAATGTTATTAAAATGCCAGTTAACTTAGTTGATTGTTATCCACTCAGTTTTGTTCTAACATATTCGATGACATCTGGTATGAATTTTCATGTTGACATTCAACAACTAGTAAAATTTCTTCAGAGCACTTGGTTGGCAAATCACACTAGGAGAAAGGGAAGGTTTATTATGAAGTGTGTGTGCGTGTGCGTGTGTGTGTGTGTGTGTGTGTGTGTGTGTGTGTGTATGGTGGGAAAGGGGGTAGTAGAAGTATTCTGGTGATGATAGTGATTATCTGAACCTCTGAAAAGCATTTTTAAACATGGAAGCTCATATTATTGTGTAATAATAATCATTACCCAGTTAACTCTTGACCACCCAACCGGGCATTGGCAGAATATATGCTCTTACCATGATTTAAAAAAGAAAAAAACTCCAACAAGATATTCTTTCTGAGTTTACTTACTGCTGTGTCTAAATTGCTGAGAGGATGGCCTGGCCTTGATTAGCATTCCGGCTAAATTGTTTGAATGTCTCTTGAAGATCTTTTGAGAGCACGCCATGTTCAAATGCCAGGTGCCTTCAGTTGCAAGGGCTGTATGTCATCCTTCGCTCATTCATTGGGGCATGCAAGTACAGCCTGAGGTTTGGTGAAGCCTCGTGCACAGCTCTATTTTATGATTTACTGCTATTTAAACACCTTTGCTATCAAGATTGAAGGCCACTTCAGCGTGGACAAGTTGGACAATGCCGCCTGAAATTCAACAAGGAAGTGAGAGTTTTAAGAGCGTTCCCCGCTGGTTTGAGTGGTCGGACATGGCAGATCTTATTTTAATCGACTGCAGTGGAAGCGGGGAGGGTTGTAGGCTAGCTGTTCATGCCTGGAGAGTGAAGACAATATGCTGCAAGATGTGGGAGAGAGAATTGAGCCATCCTACAGCCAGCGGCCAGGCTTTCCAAGTCTTCCACTGCCTAGGAAGAGATTTGAAGAGATTAACACACTAGCATTAGCTCTGATACAAGCAGAGGATTGAATTAATTAAAGACTTTGCCTGGCTGTGTTGTGTTCACGTGGTGCAGCGTTGAAATAATCACCCTGTTGAGATTGGAACCTGTCCAACTGAGCTAGTAATGAATGCTCTATTTTTACTGTCGCGCTTGTTTCAGGCAAACTCATGCTAATGTGCGAGCTAAACAATATTGAGTGATTTTTTTGGGTTTGGAAACCTGTTTACATATTTTGCCTGACATACCCCCAAGGAGTCAAATTTGCTTTAGAGTTCAATAAGGCCCATGTCCTTATTTATGAAGAATTGATTTCATTTGAAAAGGCCCCCGAATGAATCTGGAAGCCAGATCGAAACCTGCAGATCAGCAACAACACCTCATTTAAAATGTAGACTCATAATGTTCCAATCTATTATATATTTATATTTATTTATTAAGATACCCTCTATTAACACAAATATGTGTTCTGATCAGATGATGACTGAAGAGGCTTTCGATGTGATGGTGGTAGGCTCCTGTATGACTGACTTGGTGAGGTGAGTAAATTCAACCCCGACTTATCCTTCTCTAAATAACAATCTAATCATGAATCAACTCAGTAGGCATAATGATTTAGTTTTTCTCCTTACTGAAGTGCATTCTTACAAATTTATCTGGTTACATTGTTTTGGAAGTCTCAGTTTACCATCTTCAGTGAAATCTGGGTTCAGGAAAGTCCCCTGCTTCCTCTGGTAGGCCCAACAGGAAGCAACAATTGGGAATCTTTTCATTATTAGGAGCTGTGTTTCAGTAAAGTTTATAGCACTGTGGTATAAACCTTGAACTAAACGCAGCTTAACCACAATTGTTTCTCATTTGGAGCATGTTTCCCTTTATTATTATTAACCACCGCCGCTATGTTCCCTCGTGGATTTTATTTTTGTGTGCGAGCTTGTGGAAAATCTGGCATATGGGCTGGAAGGGTGTTTCCATCATGGCTTGAAATGGACTGCACACTCCTGTCTACACAAGAATAGGGGAAGTAGTCTAAAATTAGATAATGCCACTACCTCCTCGGTACTTATCCTCAAAGCCCCAAATATAATGACTCCTCTCTCCAAGGTGCATCTCTGCTGCAACAGTGTTTGGTCCATCACACGTTTAAACAAATAGGCAATGATATTGTTCAGGTCCTACTCTACTGCTACAGTAATGTCACCTTTAAAACACTCTAACATAAGAGAACTTGCTTGTTGAAATGACATAATGACTCCGGCAGGTTATTACTAACCCCAGAACTCCACCAAAACTGAATCATTGATCTCACCACTGATAGATGATGCAGATGTAATAATCCCGAGTTAAATCCAGTTCAGATTCCAAGGATTCAAAGTGTGCAGATAATTTGCTGTAATTACTGTTTATTAAAATGTCAGTGTTGCATCATCCTCATATGTGGGGAGATCTGTGGAGCCAAATATGATCCTTTCCCACGAATTGTTAGTCATCAACTCCAGCACAATGGGTGAGTTAAAAACAATTTGTCACTCTCATTTACCATAACCTTTGTGAGGAATGACACAATTGTACCGACACATGGACTGAACATACTGTCAGCGCCTTTACAAGCTCAACCCAACTGATCATCTGTCCTGCTGTCAGCTGAAGATGTGTGTTATCTGGGATGTGCCGCAGTGACAGAGTTCTTTAATATAGCCTGTATTGTGTTTTTATGTGTAATGCAGGAAGAGTAGCTGTCACCTGGGTGCCAGCAAATGGAGACCCAAACAAACAGCCAGAATCTGTGATGCTGCAAGAAAAGCGTCCCAGCATTCTTGGAAGTGCATAGTCCCAATTCAAACTGTCACATTTTCCCCGTCGCTCAAATGGCTCCTCAAGTCCCCACTTATCAAAAACATATGGCTTCTCCAACTGAGGGCTTTTTGGCAAGGATTTATTTTGTTGCTCATTAGCAATTCAGTCAGTGACTTTGTGCTTTGAAGGGCAGGAGTTGTCAATTAAGACCCTAATATGTTAACGGGAAATGGCCTGTTTTGGGATCGTGTGTGTGTGTGGGGTTGGGGCTTTTTGGATGGAGGTTAGAATGAGGATAGGGAGGGTAGCTGGAATAATTTCCGACCCTTCAAAGTGATATGCATGGCTTTGAAGTCAGAAATCCAGTTGTATTGAAGTACCAATATTTGGGTGGCTATGCAATTGACTGACAGACAGTGGAACAAAGTTCTGCCATCACACACTCTGTCTCTCCCTCTCTCACCTCCTCACACTGTCAGAAATGGGTACAGTAGGAGACCATTTCTGTTCCAAGAGATATAATCTACGCAAATGTACCCCCTAGGACTGATTATTGGACCTCAAGGTAATTGTGTGTACCTTTTTCAGTGCCAAAAAGTTACATATATGTTCCCAAGCACTAAAAGGTACATATATGTAGCTCTAAATGTTAAGGTACTATATCAAGAGAAAGTTTTTGTTAGGCCAAATACAATGAATTGAAAAAAAAAGTTAATAAATAATTAATTTAGGTAAAATATTAATTTTAGGTAGATTTTAACTTGTAGACTATGGTTGAGCAGCCTTGAAATGACATATGTTTTGTAGAATTGTGGATATGAAAAATAGGTAATGTAATCATCCAGTCAATATTGTATTTATAATACTGGAACAAGACTGTTCTCCAGAAGGTACAAACCACAGGGGTACAAATAAGAACCCAAAGTCAAGTGTTCGAAAGCTGCACCTTAGAGGGTGCTGCCGCAGTGACAGGCCTCTGTACCACTAAAGGTACAAGTATGTGCTTTATTTTCTGAGAGTGCACTGTCATTCAAACACACAGATATGTTTCTGCAATGTGATAATTCATCTGTTAAGCATGTTTGGCAGTAGAGCATTGCTTTATGCTCCTATATTCTAATACACACTGATTGGTAGTGAAAGGCTAATGTTTAGTTGTCCCTATCTACTGTGTACTAAGGGGAGGAGCTCCCTGCCTCTCCACAGCCTATCAGGCTTCTAACCCATTGCCAAAGCCAGACAGTGCCCCCTACTGCCACAGCTGCCCAAGTCACCAACTAGAGAGCACTTTGCACCTGCTCAGTCAAACCGGATTTAACAAAAGGCTCCAGAATGTGCCACAGCATTGTTCCTGTCACCACATGGTAACGCTTACTGTACCCTGTGTTTTTACCCAAATAAATCCCCATGCAAGATTGAATGTCTCAGATTTGGGTCCCAGATGAGGAGGTTTAACAACCGTCATGCAAAGCCCTTGAGTCCACTGACTCATATTTTTCTGTAACTGTTCCTCGCAGGTTTGCTCAGTGTGAAATCTTGGCCAGTGGTTAACATTTGAAGTTATGCTATTTTTTTCTTTAAAGGGCTGTAAGTTAGACGCATACAATCCCATAGCACAGAATTACTGTAATGTATCTGTGGGGGTCACCGGTAGGATTAGTGATCAGAATGAGTGAGTCAGCAAATGCTTGGCCAGCTGCTGAGGTGTCTGTGTTTCAAAACTCACTTTCAGGGCTGTACTCTGTTCCGGATCAAAAATCCCCCGCCACCTCCAACCTACTCAACATTTTCAGCTGCCCATAATAACAGAAGTGCTATGATGAGTGGCCGGCATCACACGCCATTTCATTTTCAAGCCAAGAAAAAAAACAAAAAACAAAAGAAAAGAAACAAGGAAACAAATTCCAGAGGAATATTATTGTTCTACAGTGATAAATTTCCTCTTCACTTGACATTTCTGCTCAAATTAAGTAGCTTACTTTTCACTGTTGTGACAATGTTAGCCTTTAAGTACACTGTGAATTATTATTCCAAATAATAATAAAAAATAAACTTTATTTGCATAGCACTTATCAAAGCAAAGTCACACACTGAAAGATCAAATGATAAAATAATTAGATCATAATAAACCCACTATGAAAAGGCCTTGACACAAAAATGGCCTTTAAGGCCATTTTGGCTTAAAAGATGGTATTGATTTTCTAAGTCTGAGATTCTCAGGTAGAGAGTTCATAGTCAAAATTTGTTGTAAACATGAACCCACATTCTAGCAGATTTTGTGACCCATATTAACTGTCATTGTAGAGGCAACCATAAAAAAAAGGAGTGACTAGATTGGTGTGTGGTGTATTTCCAAGATATTTAAGTTTGACATTGTTTTTTCTTTCTAGTACAAGGACTGCAGTTGAAGATACATTCACGTAAATGCTGATTAATGTCTGTTGTCCTTTAAATAAAATAAAATAAATACAAATAAAATAGACAATAAATAGATACAGACTTGTGACCACTGGGTGAGTAAGTGTGGTTCTCCCAGAAGTGGTCAGGCCGCGCACAGATAAATGCCCACATCCTATTTCTACACTCCTTATTTACAGATCAGCCCTCCATGCCCATAGAAGGTATTTCTTCCTTGCTCAACCTCTTCTTTGTTAAGCCCCATCACCTTGTGCTGATTTACTGGAGGTTTTAACAAGGGGACTTTGAGGGCAAGGAAAAAAAACACACAAGATAAACATAAAGCTTTCCCTTACAATTGCTGCAAATGATTTGAAATACTTGTCAAGCTGCTTTTGTGAGTTTGTGAGCAGCATCAGTTCATACAGTCTCGTTTTTCACATCTTGGCCAAACAGGAATTAAATATTTTAAACATTAGACGGACAAACAGACTATGAGGCCGTATCTGTATCAGGAAAGACAAATGAAGCGGTTCAGACTTTGAAAATTGTATTTCATTTTTGTTTTTGCCCAGGTCTACTTCCCCTGTTGCTCACCAAACAGCTGAGGAATGATTTTTAATAGAAACAGAGGGGAGGGAAATGAGTTCCAGCCTCAAAGCAAACATTGCACGTCATTGAACACCTGTTTTGGCCTTTTGGTTCCGTGGGAGAAAGCACATTTAGGCCGTACTTTAGCACATAACTGTCCCGTTTGTTTGGCGTGCTCAAGACAGATAACAATAGCCAAGTGTCTCTGTGGGCATGAAGAGGTGTGGGTGGGTTTACTCAAGAATTTGTAAATCTGTTTATCTTACCTGTCAGTCATCCGGTCCTAAGTGGCTGTTAGCCAAATGTAGATCTGGATTCCAGCACAGGTGGGTGTGGAAGAACGGAGCACAGGTTGGACAGCTTTACTGAAAGGGCTGCACTCAGCGAAAACAAGGGTCTTGGGGGTAGAACTTAATGTGTGTGTGTATTTACATGTGCTCAACCTTTGTCCAGTTTCCTTTTCAGCACATTTCAGCCATCCTGACCCTACTTCCTGTTGTAGCTCTGAGCACTTAAATGTTTTCACACGCCTGTACTAAAAAAGCATCTTTTTATAACAACCTCCAGTGTTTGCCATCAGCGTCTAAGTTACTGGAAATCCTGAGATTGAGTGAGCTTACTGTAATTGCACACCTGCCACAAACACGCTCACACACATGTAGAAGGGCAACAACAGGGTGAAAAACAAGTTTATGACAACATTCTGCCATCCACAAACCCTTTGGCCTTGGGCAGCTTTGGCCAAGAGCCAAACCGCAGCGTCTTGACATACAATACAAAGCTGTCTGGAACCCGGTTGACTCTCCCCAACGTTACTCACCACCCACTCTGCCTCCGTGATTGGAGGCACCACAGAACGGACGGCTCTTCTTGAGGGCACCCACCTGTGGCGTATCAGCCCTTAGGGGGGAGGCGGGACTTTACCCAACCCTGATGAGTCAGGCATGACTGGTGTTGGCAGTGTCGAGTTGAGACAGCTCTGCGTCGCACCGGTTGCATCATAGGTAAACTCACCAGCACAGGCATATCCAAACTACAAACTCCAACCACTTTTTGCCCCCATGTTCCAGCTGTGTTAAACTTACTGCACAGGCTGGTGCAGATGTGAGTATGAAAAAAAGAATAGGGAGAACAGATTCAAAGAAAAACGCTTCCTGCACTCTGTTCACCCCAGCGATTTTTATAAATTTTGTTGATCTTACCATCAAAGACAAGACGACATTCACTACAGTCTTCTGCAGGCTCCACAGCTGTACCTCTGTGTGTGTTTATGCATACTTTCTGTTGTTAAATAAATAAAACTTAATCAAGGAACTGGCCTTGAAGGGACACCTTGGCAGTTTGACATTTCCTTGCTCTCCTTGGTTTCAATGAGGAACACTAACAATGCAAAAAGAGAGAGAAAAACAGACATTCAGAATTCAAACCTTCATGGTATCCCAGTAAGGGGAGGAACCTTTTACTTTTACTTGTAAATCCTAGGGGTTAATTGCCATGTGTGTATCTTTAGAGCTTGTTATTGTACTCGGTGCCTGTTTTTCTCTCAGTCAGGCGCCACGGCTACCTAAAGCAGGAGAAACCATCCATGGTCACAAGTTCTTCATTGGTTTCGGAGGAAAAGGAGCCAACCAGTGCATACAGGCTGCAAGACTGGGGGCCAAAGCCACAATGGTCTGCAAGGTATGACACTGAAATGCACATGCACAGACGTGCAGTGCCACTGTGCTCTCTGTAGCCTTTTTCCCATGATTAAGCCAAAATGGTCTTGTGCAAGGAGACTAAGCATTCTGGTGGTATTTTCAAGCTTTGACTTGCATGACATAGTTACAAACCAGGCCTGGGACACTTTTCGTGACATGGTTAGCTAATTGTACTCAGTGCGCAGAACTGTTCTACACCGAGAGCTTAAAGCAGCTACAAGAAGTTTTTAACTGGTTATGAAACTTAATTTAGTACTGATGCCTCTGTAAGACCTACAGAATCAAATGAGACCATTAGTAGGAAGACTGTCTGTTTCTATATAATTATTCTGTCACTGGAATGGTGTGACCACGGCAACAAACAAAACACTTTACGGCATGCAGAAATGTTTCTTCTCACATGCTATGTTGATGTCTTTCTTTCACTTGCTTTCAAAACAAGGCCAGATCAAGATATTTATGACACAAGGGTTGATGCTCATGGGAAATTCCATCTTCATTACGGGAAACACTGCCACTTTTGTCCACAGGGGCCGCCAAAATCAACACAAAATGAAAGTTCCTTGTAGTTGCTTTAAGGTAGGTTAAGTGAAGGCTTAACCTAGGTTCGACTCTCTCTGACATAGGTGTTCACTAGCCGTGTTTCCACTGTTGTACCACTGCAAGCTAGGGCCATCTTCAAGCCACACGGTGTTAATGACCCTCGGACTTAAGCCACAAGAACAAAAATCATTCACGTTTCCGCTATTGTACCAATAGCCCCATAGTCTTGTCCCATCCATGCACAAGAGTGGGAAGTAGGAAGCGAGTAGTTAAAGTCTGCACACCTGGCACCTACTAACTACACCTGTGTGTTTGATCCCCACCTTGTCCTTTCTTTCACTATATATTGTATAACATCATCATTTTGGCAAGCACCGTCGATTTGATGTTGGACATTATCCTCTGCCGAGACAGTTGGGAGAGCCCTAATGTCCTCATTTGACCAGTACTTCTGGTTGTTCTCCATTTTTTTTCTCTGTTATTTTTCTGCTACAAAAGTGAGCTGCTGCACTGACATCTGTACTTATCAGCTGCACCCATTTCCCCACCTACGACCCTTAACTCCACCTCAGACCTCAGTTAGCCCTGGCCTATAGGTATCCGATGGGCCATTAGCACCCAGAAACTGGCCCTGACATAATCCCACTGAGGTGCAATCAAAGATTGGAAGTGACAATGGAAATGCAACTGGCCTTGGCACACCCTAGCACGCCTGTGTTTGCTGCAACGGTGGAAAGCCAGCTACTGATTGGTTCCACACTTATGCCAACTTTGAGAGTCCACATTTGGGTCAGTGACCCCTCCCTATTAATCATTATGCTCATCCTTTGTTCAGAGCTGTTTACAGCCTCTGTAAGTGCAGCTGAAGATCGGTATCCTAAAAACACATTACACACGCTTATATGACATATGGCTCTAGATACTTCATTCCGACAGCCAACAGAGCAATGGGATGCAACAACTGCCAAAATACATATACATCGCTGACCAAGTGTGTCACTGCTGTCGTCACTATAATTCGTCATAGGTACTTCTTAGTCCCAATCTGAGCATAATGAGGAAAAAAATGGAATGGAAATGGAAAATAAAGCCGGAATTGTTCCAGAACAGCATGGAATGGTGCGATGCAGCCATCATAAGCGTTTCACCCAAATGTTGAAAAGAGGCTCATCAGTTTGGGTGTTTGGCTGTCTGTGTGTATTTGCATGAATGTTTGCATTAAAAAAAAACAGCGTATTTTGCCTTGTCCAACCTTTGGCTCGTCTTCTTTTTATTCCACTTTCGCAGCGAGAGATGAGCACAAATACCCAGCCATCACCTCCCATAGTGACAGTTAACAGCTCCCACCATAAATCTTCTCGCTTCGTTCACACTCCAGTCAGTCATTTCAGCACCACATCAACTCACCATCCCTCATTTTCTCTTGATCAATACCATACCGCATGCATACGCCCACCCACGCTCCCCCGCCTTCAAACAAGCCTATTCCCATACTATATAACCCCAAGTCTCCAATCAGTAGGCTCAGAGTGGCCTTTGAACCCGAGCACTAAAGCACCAGAGCCCCACCTCTGTCAGAACAAAGAGGCCCGATCGATAACAGCCCAGTGCGGGAGGAGCTCTCTGGGCATGGGGAGAACCCAAAAATAGACACCCGGGCTTGTCGAAAACATCCAAGACGCAAGGCCGCTCTTCAAAGAGAATGGGGCCAAGCAGCCAATACCAGCCCAACCCAACTTCACAGGCAGCTAGAAGTGCCCGCATTTTGGCACGTTTTTTGGAAAGCGTGGGTTCGAAATAGGTGCCTCGGGGCAAGGTGGGGACCCCTCCTGTAACCCCAAGTAGTTATAGATGTGGACATCCCTGTGCGGATGAAGGAAAGAGGGGAAGGGGGGAAGCAAACGAAAGAGAGGTGGACATGAAGAGGCGTCAAGGCGGGGTTATCGTATCTTCAAGGCTTGGCGCAGCTGGTCGTGTGTGTCAGTGTGAGTGTGCGCGTATGTGCGTGTCTGTTGACTTTGTCTGTTCATTTGTGCACATTTTCGGCGGCGGCACGATGCCAGCATGCTGGCAGGGCACAAGAAATTCCAACCCAACTGAGGTTTGAGTATACCACTCTTCAAAAGTTGCCGCTAACCAAGTCTGACCCCGCTTGACTCTCTCTTTCTGCTAATCGTTTTGCATTCAATCTTTTTTAGGTTGGTAAAGACTTCTTTGGAGACAACTACATCCAGAATTTCAAGGACAACGCAGTTCACACAGGTAAGATAGATGTTTTCCTGTTGTTTTTGCAGTATTGCATTGGAAATTGGGTGTCATTTCCACTTTGCATGGTGCAAAGATTAAATTGAGAGCAATTTTTTGACTCTATATTTTGCAAATTGTTCCCAGACACATGGGGCTTTGAATATCCAAGGAGTTTTGCTGTTTTTTTATACTGAAAGAAGTAAATGTTGGGGTCAATGTTTGTTATACCATTAATATATTAAAACTGAAGCTGCTTTTCAAAAGCTGTTTTCGCTCAACATTTCAGGCTCAAGATGTTTGTGGCCTGTTTTCTCTTCATAGTCAAAAGGGCTCCCAAACCATTAGTAGTGGTTTGCATGTTGACACTTGGTCTTTCAGAAGTGTCTATGGTGAAAGTCGTTTTTAAGTTTCCACCCACGCTGTCAAGAAAAAAAGAAATGAATTTATTTTAGTATAACAGGAAAACAAAGAATGGTTTTAAATGCTCCATCTTGTACTTCTCTTCCTCTTTTCGCTCTCTCTTTTCTTCTCTTTCTGTCTGTCTCTGTCAGGGTTTGCAGGGCAGACCTCAGACGCAGCCACAGGAGCTGCCTCCATTATTGTCAACGATGCAGGTAAACACTTTAGCCTGCTAGCTTGCCACCCTGCTGAGATCCTAAAAACTCTTTGAGTAGGAGAAATGTCACATGCACGTATACACACACAGACACTCATGCACACATGCACACACACACACGCACACACACACACACACACACACACACACACACACTTTTTCTCTGTCATTGTGAGGACATTATATTGACTTCCATTCATTTCCTACAGCCTAATCTTAACCGCAACCAGCGAATACCAAGCCCAAACCTTCACCTGTATAAGACTGAAACACTCAGGGTGACACTTCTGATGAAAAATAATAGCTACCTAAAAATAAAGATCTCAAAAACAAGCCAGTCACCACTAAAACTAGTGGTTTTAGTGACTACAAAATAAGAATTTCAAACCACCGTTGTTTGATTTTTCCGTCAAAATTTATGTGTTGTGTAAGCTGCTATTTTGTTCTAAACTGGGCCTAAACCAATCTAAACCCAAACCTTAACTATTTCAAAATAGGACTAAAGACATATATTAAACCCTAACCACAACCAAACTTACATGTTAAATTATTCCCAAACTGAACCAAACTTTAACCATATCCCTTTAAGAATTGGATTTTTAAACCCTAACCATAACCTGACCTTAAGCTTAACAAAACTCCTTAATCATTTTTAAACTGGACCCACACCAGTCTAAACCTTAACCTTAAACAGTTCATAATAGAATTAAATAACACTTTAGACCCAAACCCTAACCTGGCCTTAACCTTAACCAAACTCTGACCACTACTAACCACCACTGTGTGGATACTAAAAGACAGAAGGTGAGGGGGTGTGTCTCACATGAACTAACTCTGGCGTTGAGGCGTGTTGTTCTTCAGGGTGGTGGCAGATAAAGTCACGGACATGGGCCAGTGCCTCTTTTCTTGAAAACTCACATCTCAAGCAGCCAGTATGACCAAAATTGGAGATGGGGTAGGTGTGAGATGTTGAGTGTATGGTTTCTCAATTCCTAACCTTAATGTAAACCTGATTCTAACCTTATCTTACCTCCCTTATCTTAACCAAGGAGCCAGAATTTGCTTTTGGAGTTATGAGGACAAGGCCAATATGTGCTCATTTCCCAAAAAATGTCCCCATCTGTTGGTTAAAAATGTGTTCTGGTCCTCACTGTGAGGCAAGTGTCGGAATGGACACACATACACACACATAGAGTACACTCATGCATTCAACCAGTTCATTGCCTCACCACTGGTCTAAATGACTGTAATCACCGGATGTACACACACACTCACACACAAGCTTAAGTGCACCTGACCGTACTGAGTATCCACAGGTTCCTATCTACTGCAATCCAAGATTTTCCACACACACACTACCAGTGCCATCTTGGACGTACAGTCAGGTGATTTAGCATGCTGTTACACCCTGATGTGTGTGTGTGTGTGTGTGTGTGTGTGTGTGTGTGTGTGTGTGTCCCCGTCCTTGCAAGTGCATCTCTTTCCTACCATCTGATTGTGACGTACACAGGAAGTATTTCTAAAAGGGAGGTTTAAGTCTCACATGTCCACATGCTGAGCTGTTAGCAGTTAAATATTTAGGAAGTCGGGGTCTAGCTGCAGCTGGTTATCGGAGAAATTGGCATCTAAGAAAATGATAAATAAATAAATAAATAAAACCAAACCAGGGTGGATTTGCACTAATGGCCTATTCCATTAGTGTGACTCCTCTGTAAATTAAATAAAATTCAGTGTACTTCCTTTATGTATTGATTGAAAGAAAGAGTCAAGGACACTGTCTGGCGCACCAAACAGAAACTGAGGAAATTATTGAGGCATGAAGGTTTAGCTGTCCAATAATTATTTTGTCTCCGTTTCCATTATGCAATTACAGATGGGAGTTCTTGATCAAAATAATGGGGAAAAAATGGATTTGACGTCATCCTTAGACGTAGCTATTTCCACAGATTTTAAAGAGTGTCTGAATGCTTACAATTGTGTTTTTTGCACTTTTGTATCACATAGCAAAGCTGTGGAGCCAGGTGGCCTAGGTTACAAGAGGGTGTTCTTGACCCATTCAGCATTGCCGCAAATGTAAGAGTGTGCTAAATATATCTCACTGAGACCTCCCGTTTGATTTAAAAAAAAAAAAAAAGAAAAAAGAACCAACTAATTTTCACCCCAAATTACACTTGGGATATTGCCCTTCAGTCTTAAATCAAATTTAACTCACCCTAGTCTCTCACGTCACATAACCCTAATTTAGCCCTAATTACAGGTTTATGAGCTCCTATGGCTTCTCGCTGTCAGCGTGTAGTGGCTGTTGTGTGCTCACTGTGTCTTTTGGTGTGCGTCCTGTCCACGGGCAGGTGAGAATGCCATCGTGATCGTGGCTGGTGCCAACATGCTGCTGGGCAGGGAGGAGCTGCAGGACGCTCGTCCAGCCCTCAGCCGTGCAAAGGTGCTGGTCTGCCAACTGGAGATCAGCCCGCAGTCGTCCTTGCAGGCGCTACGCATGGCTCGGGAGAACAACGGTCAGTGAGCCTGTAACATACTGCATGTTACCTGCGGGGGCAAGGCGGGGTATCCACAAGCTCTTGGACGGTCTGAAAACATTAAATCTAAGGGCTTAAAAGGTGTTGAAACGTCTTAAATACGGTCATTTAAGGTCATTGCTTTTCACCATGTAATGAAAGGCTTTCTTGGCATTGAATCCACTTTTAGTCACAAAACAGGCTTAGAAGTGAGATTTGCTGCAGAGGTTTTTGATGGTATCTGCTTTACTAAACACAATCAGACTTTATCTCGCTGTTAATTTCCTGTCGTGTTGTTTTCCTTACACGGCTCATTTATGGTTTCAGAACTTTTGTTTTCCATGGCCGACTGAAAATAGGCTGGTTTCACCTGCTTTGTTTCTCTCCTTCTTTGTATTTTTTTTTATTGTTGCTTTATAGAAGTTGTCTTAAATGAACTAAGGAAGATACATGTGGATGATGTTAATTTATGATAATGCTGTTACTCTTAAATTAAGGTTCAGGCGGCATTAGAAAGGCCCTTAAAAAGTCTTACTTTGGGTTTCTGGAAAGCTGCAGATACCCTGACTGAGGTCTGTTTTCTGTCTACATCAGCCAGACATTTTAAGTCTTCTATCAGAGTCATTTGGTTTAACTGGAAAAAAAACAATGGTGTGTGTGCGTGTGTTTGTGTGTGTGCAGTAGGTCCAGTAAGTTCCGATCATATTAATGCACCAAATCTTTCCTTTTTCTGTTTGTCTTTTCACGTCTGCTTTTTCTAACTCTCGGGAAGCGAGGCTTTTTATCTGTCCTCCCTTTGCCTCCTCGGTCCCTATCAGGTGCAGTGAGAACAGAGGGGGTGAAGAGATTATGACAATCTGTTTGGAGTTGTTTTTTTTTCTCTCTGTCCCCACTGCTCATAATCTACATTAAAAACCATCTCTGTGCTAAAAGCCCAATCCCGCAAGGGCCTTGTGGTCCCACGTAAACAAAGCGCTATTTTCGCCTCCCACCCCCCTCCCTCCACCTTTTGGTGATAACCAGGTTACTGAGCTAATCATCTTTAATAACACCCTATTATTAGAAGCTCTCTACGTCATTTGAGACGTCTGGGGAGCCTCTCGCCCCTGTCATCAGGGCCTGTCGCCGGTAATCGCTAGCTGCGGGATGCCAGAACGAAGGAGTCGCAGCCATAACAGTGTTGCAGATGGGATACCCAGATGGCCCCGCCGAGTGCCATCCTCTTTCCGCGATCCTCTTCACTACGTCGACCGTCCGGCGGGATTAGGCTCGGCATGCGGCGCCAGGAGCGAGGCAGGCAGGGCGGGCGAAGGCAACCGCCAAAGATGCCACCTCGATGTTGCGGCACCAGAGCATTGCGTAAATGGCGCTCCCCCGGAGAGAATGGGTGTTAATGGGTTTGGCGGCAAGGGTTTAATGACGCGGGGGTGAAGCGCCGCTGTGATTACGCAAATGTCACCCTTCAGCCCGCCACACGCAGTGTGGATGCCAGCTCGCAAAGATACATTTGTGCTGATATTTCACCGAGAAGGGTTTACTCTCCTCGCACGTAAATATTTCACAGGAGAAGTACTGTGTATGCATTTTCTTAACGCCATCTATCATTTTATGTGGAGAACGGTAATGGAATTAAATTGATTCTGAGATTTGAGGGAACTGCATGAGTTGTATAGTTTCCCTCTTTCTTTTTTCTTCCCTCTTCGCTCCGTCTTCCTCCCCCTCTTCCTTGTCTGAGCGAGAAGCCGCTTTTATATTTCTCACCAGATGCAATTAGAGCCTCTTAAAGCCCTTTCAGATACTCACTGGTGACTCATGTCTTTTGTGCATGTGTGTGTGTGAGTGTGTGTGCATGAGTGAGTATGTGTGAGCGATCTCTCTCTCTCTCTCTCTCTCTCCGTTTCACTTTGCCCTTTGTTTTCCATCCACCTCTCCTCTCAAATCAACCAGAACAATAAACTGCTGCTGTATTTCTAACTTTCGACTCTTCCTCCCAGTGTGCTTGGCCGATTTTACAATACATGTGTGATCAGCCCTTGAACCATGAACCAAAAGCTCAGTCATGACACACACACACACTCATTCCCATGCCAGACATGACTCAGTGAATGTGCATGCGCGCAGTGTTACCGCATCTGTCCCAGCAGCTGTGTGTACATGTGTTTGTGTGTGTGCGCTTCAGAAGTGTGTTTGTGTGTTTTCACTGACACCTGGAGACAAGGCAAAGATCCTGAAACCAACTTCCAGTACCAAGCAGTCTGACTTCAACAGTAGCAGCTCATTACACGGGCAAAAACAAACCCTTTCCATGCATCAGTGTGCCGGGGCCTTTTGCACCAGCTGCTCTTACTGCTTATTGATCAGCTTCCATCCTCCGTGGTCCTCTTGCATGTGTGGTTTGTCAGCGCGCTGCCTATGCATTTGACATCAGAGCCGCGGTGACATGATTGACGCAAGCACTTGTGGTCACGCCACAGATGGCAGATAGGAAAGGGAAGAGACAGAAGAAGAAGAAGTGACAGCGCTCGAACTGGCTCTGTTTACATGCGCGTTTGGATGTCTAATAATCCAATTGCAGCATGTGGTTGTTGCAGATTTTGTGTTTTTGGAGCTAGCTTCCTCTAAAGAACAACATCTAAGAGCCCAATTGAGATATACATATATGTGGTCTGACTGGGTTCTATTATTGGTTGAAAGCAGAATGCAAAAAAAAGTAGAAAATATGGTTCTGAAAAAACCCAAAATATAAAAATATAAAAATGTTGGAGAAGGTAGCCACTGTATAACACAAAAAAGTATTTATTAAAACCTGAAAATAAACACCTTTTACAGCATGTATAGGTTTTTAGACACACACAAAAAAAAAAACAAGACAAAATGTACAGGCAGCAATGAGGAAGGATGTATATTCTACCTAAAGCTGCTGAGCATAATAGGCCTAGATATTTGTGTATGAAAAGCCTATAAATGCTGCAAAAGGTGTTTTTGAAGGCTGTGATGAATACTTGTCTTTTTTTGCATTATACAGTGGCTTCCTTTTCACATTTTTCACATTGTTGGAGTTTGTTAAGTGCCGGGAAGGTTAAGGCACCCCACAGACGTCACTGTGATTACACTTCCTCTGACTAAGGGCATAGCCACGCTAACATAATCGCAGTGTGGCGTTTACATGGCTCTTGCCGCACCCACATTATTGTCTCGATTGCGCCACAGCCGTCTCTTTTGAGTTGACCAAACTGGCATTGAGCTGCGGAGAACAAGCAAGACAGGAGCATACCGGGAGTTAAAACGGGCAGGGATGCGGTAGAGCCGCGCAGAGGGAACCGGGGGGAGTGAGTGGTAGGAATACTGTGGCAGACTTCATGCATTAATTTGGGTGGAGATGCACAAGAGTTTTTGGCAACTGTTGCTTCAATCACATGGGAACATCTTGTTGCCAGGAAACATTTAAGTAGACTTTTTAATGTATGCCATTTGGCGGAAACTGTCATCCAAAGTCTCTGACGCTGCTGCTGGGAGCGCATCGATTTTTAGTATCGGACGCAACAAAGGGAATCAAACCCCTAACCCTTTCACGGCAAGTGTCATGGTCTGCCCTCTGCGTGGTACAGAAACCTGTGTGTTGCCATGCTGCTTGCCCAAAAAAGTTGCCCGGTAACAACATCATGGATTGTAATGGTAGTGAATGAGGGAGGGAAATTGAAGGATGGGGCTGTAATAGAGAAAGGTTGGGAAAAAAGGAGTTGCTTCTGTTTATGCAAAAAAATGATAGATCACATCCAGAGATCTCTCACTTGTCTTGGAAACCAAAGTGATGGAAACTGAGGTGCAATTCAATATCAACAGAAAGAGAGAGAGAGAGAGGCAGAGAATCATACGCACACACAGACACAGACACACACACACACACGCACATAGAGAGAGAAAGAGATCCCAGATCCCTGTGTCACACTGATTTTTGTGTGACATGGCCTTGGCTCTTCTGGGTGTACGTACATCACAAGTGTGTGTGTGTGTGTATGTGCGCGCATGTGTGTACGAGTGTGTGTGTGTGAGAGAGAGAGTGTGAGTGCGAGCGTGCGAGAGAGACGTGTTGTTTCCACTTTTACTCGCAAGCAGCCCAGCATCCACCTCAAAGCGCCAGGTGGCCAAAGCCCTGCACAAACCCACGCAGCTGCTCTCTTATGCGCCCACGCAAACACACACACACACACACACACACACTGCAGCTAGGCACACACATTTGCACAACAGACTTTGATGTCACCAACGCTGAAACATATACTTGGCTAACACACAGACACAGACGCACACGCACACACACGCACATACTTAACATGAGGCTTTATTTTGTACACAGAGATATCAGAATTAATCGCTTCGTCAAGCTGGGCTTATCCTCACACATACACAGAAATCACGGTATTAGGTGCATTAATGCTTACATCTCATGAATATGCATAAGACAGTGATGTGCAACACGTACAGAGGATTACTCCTGACAAACACTCTCTCTCTCTCTCTCTCTCTCTCCCTCTCTCTCTCTCTCTCAGACACACAGAAAGGGTCACAGCTCACCCACACAGTAATGCACTTAACACACATAGGGCTATACTTCACATCCAATACTTTCCATGCACACACACACACACACACACACACAGAAAACTGAACGAGCTATTGGTACAGAACATGGATGTATGGCCGCCAATGCTGTTTTTTTTTTTTTTTTTTTTCCAGGGAATGCTAATTTGATCTTTGGGAAAAAAAAAACAGTCTTTTTATAGAAGCTTTACCACTTGAGCTTTGCCTTGTGAGAGCAATCCCCGACGGTAACCCGCTAGCCTTTGTTCCCCTTGAAAGTGTAATTAAGGTAATGCCAGACCTTGACAGCAAAGCTTAGCGAATGGAGGGGGGGTAGGGGACGACACATCCCACAATGGCGACAGTATCATTGAGGGCCATTGTCGTAGATGTATTATTTTAAAAGCTGCTTGATAAACAGTTATCTGGGTGTATTACTGGGAGGGATTATATTTTTAGCCATAGCTAATAATTGGATGGTGTGCTTAATAGCCCATCCATCATGATGTTTGGCATTAGTGTCAATATAATGGATACATACGCCTGGTTTCCTGTCAACAGCACGGGTGGAAGTAACTAATTACATTTTTACTTATTTTTACTTACTAATTACATCTTTGTAATTCAGTAGCTTTTTTGTGAACTTGTCTTGATTAATTTTAAAGTTAGTACATTCACTTTCCCTTAAGCACATTGAACAGTGAGTCTGCAGAGTCCTCACTTCAGTTTGGCGTAATGCCCCTTTAAAATACAGAAGTTTGAAGTGTGTTCTCTCCTCCTTTTCAGCTGCATGGAAAAGCTCACAGCTGACTTGGTGTTTTGAAAGAGGAACTCACTCACTTTTACTGCCAGTACATTTGAAATGAGGCACTTTTTACTTTTACTGCAGTAGATTTTTACAGTCGCACTTCTACTGCAGTCAAATATTAGCAAAACAACACTTGAGTAGCAATTTGTAGTATTCTTTCCACCGCTGGTCAACATTCAAAGCTGCACTGTGCAAAACTGCTGGGGGTTGACTTAATTGAGGACCGTTTAGACTCAACTGACAAAAACTGTGGAATCAGCAAATAATTGTCTGCTTGGTCTCTGTTAACTCAAGTAGATATCCACTCTGTCTGCAGTGCATTTATTTTGAATTAAACAAAATTATCAACTAAAAAAATGTCCACAGGTAACCAAAAAATAAATTAAAAATAAATAAATAAACATATGAATGAACTTAATAAGAGTATTTATTAGTACATAAAGGCGAGTGTTAACAAGGCTCCACAGCAGCCGCCCAGACAGGCTGCCTGCAGATGTGTCTGCAGACATTTTTTGTTTTTTTATCGGCTGACCGATTAGTCGGTCTGTCTCTGGAGATGATGGTGATGAATTTATTATCTCTTCTTACGTTTTGTGCACCAGAAATCACTCATGATCTTTTCTTGTTACAGTGAAGACAATATTCAACCCGGCGCCGGCTATCGCAGACTTGGATCCAGATTTCTATCGGTTCTCTGATGTGTTTTGCTGCAACGAGACTGAGGTGATGAATCACACACATACACACACACACACACACACACACTCACACACAGATTGCCCACACTATCACAACAGCATTCATGCAATCACTCTTGTCTTTATCACACATACACACACTTATAGACTCAAACTAATCCCAGCCTAGTGAGAGAAACAATATTTGGCGTCTTCTCTCAACCTGCAAAAGATCAAGCGCAGAGGTTTGTGACATGATGACATTATGAGTGCACAGAGACACACACACAGACACACACACTACCTTTCACAGTAAGCCAACTGTATCTCCTGGGTTGTGACCCCCTGGCACATCAAAAGGCCCACTGTAGCCCTCAGTCATGCAGGTAAACCCTGTGGTATGAAGAGGGGGAGAAAAAAAAGATTCCTTCTCCCCACCCCTTTTTACGGTAAGAACTAGTGTCATGACACCTCGCACCTTGACTGTCGGGTGATGACAGATGAGTGACAAGGGGCAGGGATAGATGGGAAACGTAGTAAAAACATCTACAGGGCAGATGTGCTCTGTGGCTGAGTCAGCCTCCCCCTCGGGGGTAAAGTGGAGGTGAGTTTGCCTGGGAGCCTCTTTTTGATGTGGCGATGCAGGGTGGAGAGCGGTTGTAGCCAGGTGTGTGTGCGTGTGTGTGTGTGTGTGTGTGTGTGTGTGTGTGTGTGTGTGTGTGTGTGTGTGTGTGTGGGAGGGGGTGCCGGTGGTGGGGGCATGAAAGGGAGAGTTGACGAAAGCTCAACTCTCATGTCTTCTTTTCTTTTTCTCTTTTACAGCGAAGTGTCAGGTTGTGGAGGTACAGTCACGCTATACATTATGCAGCATGCAGAGGTGGAAAGACTTTATCAAACTGTCCCGCTAATAGACGCACTGTTGCCATGCAGAAATTTTGCTGAAGTGGAATTTAAAGTTGCTGCCATGAAAATCACTTAAGAGTGAAGAAATTCAGAGAAAAAGTGACTGATAAAACAAGCAGACATGGTTACATCATCTTCTCCATAAAATGCAAATATGGCACATTTTGAACACACTGTAATGTTCTCCTTTCCACAAATAACCTTTAGAAACTGCTGATGTATAATCTATAATTTTTAAAAAAGCCTTTCCTCAGAATACATATTGGTATTGAAAGTAAGTAGGCTGTTTGTATAATTGTACTTTCTGAAGTTTTATTTTAAAGCAGTAATTTTGCAGTAACTGCTTTATTTCCATAATAGAGTACACATTTATTGGCCCTCCATAAGCAATGCATCAGAATGTGACCAAATGCAAAATGCATTAAACATGCTTCACCATGTGAAGGAAACATTCAGTTGACTTACTGTAACATTAATTTCATAGACATATCTATGAACAATCACATTTCTCATGTTGCCTTTTATTTTTTTTGCTCAAACTGAAACAGCCCTCAGTCTTATGTTCTCTCAACATAAAAAGAACAAGAATTTGCATAATCTAATAGTATGTGTTCAGTAAATGAAATAGAGTTGAAATAAATAAAGTTTATTGGTTATTGCTTATTCATAGCAACTTTTTATGAGCATTAGAAAACATTAACAAAGTTGGCACTGGCTGTCCATTAGACACATGGACTATCCTGTGTTCTCTAAACATAAAACTATATAATCTGAGTGTACATATTCAGCAAATAAATACTGAAGTGTTGTTAGAACTGATTGAGGAAATCTGGGGCTCTGGGACAGAGATCCAATAGCTCCTCAGACAATAACAACATAAGACATTAATTGGCTTCTAATGTTAGTTAAGCTGCACTGATGGTTTAATTTCAGCATGTAGTAATATATTTACTTAATTTGCATTTTTATCCACTTTCTCATACAATGAATACAGAGAGGCTACAAAAGTTGAAATAAATGCAAATGACAATGTGTCAAAGAAATAGTTTTGTCACAACATGCTTAAGAGAAAGTAAATAATAATAATAATAATAATAATAATAATAATAATTTAAAAAGTACAATTCCACAGTGAAACTGATCATTTACAGCGATGAGAGTCAGTGTAATTCATTATTTCCACTCCTTGGCAGTATGAATGTGACCACGCAATCTCCAAATAACACCCACCATGTCAACAGCATTTACTGTATATGCTGTAGGCTACAGAAAAAAAAATCATAGGTGCTCACTCACTCGGTGATAAACACACAAACGCAGACAGACAGAGAGATGATTCGACTTTCTTGCACACAGAGGGAGGTAAATTGATCCCCCCTCCTTGTCGTGATGCCGATGACTAAGAAGACAGCTCTTTTTCTCCATTGGCATTCGACCGCAACAGGGTGTCAGCCGGCTGTAAAAGCAGCAATGGGCTCTGCAGTTTATTTTTGAACTTTCCAAGGTCATTGTTGCCTATGACAAATCACACGAGCCGGGGGATCACACCCTCGGACCCCTGTTCCACGTTAGTGTCAGACCTCCCAACCTGGAGATAGCTCACACACATTCTGAGCATGGCGTGTGTGTCGGTGTCTGCATGCATGTGTGTGTGTGGTCTCACCGTTCCATGGTCAACCTGAGGGGTGGGAGGTGTGTGTGTGTTTGTGTGTATGTGTGTATGTGTGTATGGGGGATGGTGCTTAAGGATGACAAAGTGCAAGCGTTCTTTGATCCTCAGCCCACATACTATGTTGAAGTGCTTTATAGTGAAGGGAATTATCTTTGATGTCCGCCTAAAAGACCTCACATGCCAAAATGATTGTCTTTCACCTCCATGTCTAATAAAAAAGAGTAAAATCTCACGCACACCTTTATAGGCCCATAACAAATTCATTTACAGTGAAATAGTTGCAGCATGGTGATGTTTGGCCTGTGATTGCGGCTGAATCCCTTTGCGAGGGGAAAATTAAAGGGGCTCTCCCCACCTAAAATAGAATTCACATAGCGTCAGTCTTTTTTTCTTTTTTTTTTTAAGGTCATGAACAGCTAAAATGAAGGTGAAAAAAACTTTGATTTTTGTTAGTCATGATTTTTTATCAGTCATCAAGACGCACTGCTGCCCCAGAAAGTCTCACTTGAATATTTTGCTAATTAGGTCACAAATCTGGTTGCTGTTTTTCAGAGAGACTTGTTGGTGAAATCTTTTTTTTTTTTTTTTAGCTTTATATCTGTGCACAGCAAAATGTGACAGTCAGAAATGTAAGAGGAAAAAAAAAATCTAACCAACAGTGCTTTCCATAATTGTTTGTAGCCTTGGTCAACATTAACTAAAATGTTTGCCAAAATGTTGTAGAATAATGCACAGTGTCATGTATAGGAAAATACACAAAATAAATAAATAATTACATGAAATTAAAATGAAATCAAATAAAACATTCAGTGTGTGTGTTTTATGTTAAAAGACTTGTCACAATTTTTGTATATCTCTATATTTTTTTAATCTCAATGTATTTTCTTTACCTATACAAACATTTTTTTTTGCACCGTGACCTTGAGTTTCTTAAAAGGCACATATAAATGGAATGTATCACTATTTAGTGTTACTGTATTTTTGTATTGCTACTGTTTATATTTTTGTCTTATTTTTCATTTGTCCCCGCTTTTTTTTTTTTTTTTTTTTTATCTCTTTTACTCAAACATGTAGCACAGATGCATCTTACTGTACAAGTCAGAATTTCAATAGTAACAATAAAGCTGGACCTTGAACCTTGAAATTTTATGCAAGTAAGTAAGTATTCATGGTGTATTTTCCTTGGAATTGTGTTCAACCTTTTTCCGAAACTGATTTCACAATCATTTTCCAAGCACCGAGTGATTCACAATTATTTACAGAGTGCAGCTCATTACTCATATTCATGTTGTGAAACCTTTGGCTCTTCTTTATCATGGTTGCCAGTTCTTGTGGAGGATACTGTATATCTATAGGATTGGTCTTATTAAAACGGATTGATTTTGCAAGCCAGCCATGATAAGGTGGTCCTCACCTTATATAGCGTGGGTCCATGGCCTGCTTGACACATTCAGCAAATGCTTTAAAGTCTGTATGGATGTTTTGTTTGTTTTGTATGGCTTTGTCGCTCCATGGTCACTTTTTAATTAGAAATGTAGTAAAACCGATGCACCAACCCATTAGTTTTGTTGGGCAAAACAGACCATTAATTTGGGGTCAGTGTACTTAAGTGATGTGTTCCGTATTTTCCAATAAAAGGCTTAAACAAACCTCTGTGTGTGGAAAAAGTTGGAAATTCAAGCCACTGCTTTGATATCTTACACATGGCTCTTGGTATCAGGTTTTAGCTCAGGGGAAATTCCCAGTGATGCCATTCTTTATTTTAACATCCCAGTATCCCATACCAGTGTTGGTTTTGCTATATTTTTAATTCAAACTTTTTTTAAATTAAACAAAGTATCTTTGCCAAAGAAAAACCCACAGACGCATTATCCTGTTACATCCTGTAAATGTAAACTGTGCGCAATATTTGATGATTCCCTCCTTCCTTTGGTGGTTTGTGTCCACGCAGGCGGAGCTGCTGACTGGGGCCGCGGTGGCCGACGCAGAGGATGCACATCGGGCCGGTCAGGAGCTGATGAGGCGAGGCTGCGGGTCGGTCATCATCACCCTTGGACCCCAAGGCTGCGTGGTGCTAAAGGCACAGGAGCTTTCCTCACAGCACATCCCAGCCTCCCCTGCCACAGTGGTGGATACTACAGTAAGGAAAACACACAGATTAACAATTTTTTTTAACTACTAGATCAGTAGAGAATGGACCAACCCAGTGTATGGAGATTGCGATGATTGCATGTTTTACTGGAAAGGATGAAATGTGGTTTTTGATTTTTTTTTTGGAAAAGAGATGGAAAAATCCATCCCAGTGATGGCTGATGAATGATTGGTCCTTCTCAAGTGTGGGTACCACTGAAGATTTATTTTAAAATTATCCTCTACAACAACAGCAGAGGAAATTTCCACATTTCCTACAGCCTTGATCCGCTGCTTCCACATTGCTGCTCCATAACAAAGCTCTGTGACACATAAGTCATCCACATCGTGGCTCAGCGAGCTGTTGGCACTCTCAGCCCCAGTGGAGCTAATGATTTGTCAGGTTGTCGACTGGAAAGGGTTCAGATCAAGCTGCTGTTTCATTGTGGATGTGGTGACCACAGGGGGGGTTTCTCTTCCTGATTGTAATCTTTAAAGGAGGTTGTTGCCGCTTGACTCATTTCACACCGCGCTCAGTGGCTCGGTGTCGTCACAAGAGGCTTGGTGAGACGTTCGCGTTTCCTGTCTGAGTGTTTTGTGAGCTTAGTGTTCTCCCAGCAAAATGCGTCATCGCACAGAAGTGCTAATTACTTCTTTTTGCAAAATTGCTTGTATAAAAGGGTTTGTTTGTTTTTTGATGGATTCTTTTGCACAATAGTTAGTCTGAGACAGCCGTTGTGGTATAATGCACAGAAGCACATTGTGCACAAAGGCTCATTGTGCAATGTAGGAAAGACTGAGACACAATGACTACAAGTGCAGTCTCAGATTTACCGATAAACTCAGTACGTAGCTATCATCAACGCTGCTTCAAACCTTGCGAAAGTGAAGAAATAAAAACCAAAAAGGCCGTAAATCAAGTGACAGTCATGAGGAGAGTCAATATGATCTGTTTGGAGTGCTGACTGTGCGACGTGAGGCTTCTACTAACTTGCCCCTATTAAAGGACTTGCAGCTGAACAGCAGCAATTACTTATCACAGGTCACCTCAGTATTTCAAGAACAAAGCGCTCACTTTCTCGAACTATGCACGACCCCCCCACCCTCCCAACCTGTTAGCTCTTCAACATTTTGTTGCCTGGAATCACATGCTGTGCACATTCCCCTTCTTCACTCTCTGATTGCCAATAGCCTAAAACACCTCCTCTCCACCTCCCCTTCCATGACTCACCTCTTGGGCCTGCACCAGTCAGCAGAAAGCTGCATAGCCGTGTTGCGGTTGGGCCTGCTGCATGTCCCCCCACTTAGAAACACACACATGGGCACACACACACACACACACACACGCACACTCTACCCCTTCTGTTCTTTGATGGCCCCTATAAATTCTGAGTGTTTAACTGTTTTGGACATCTTAATCCCTCTTCCAGTAAACCCTTTTTTTTTTTCCCCTGGAGAGGAAAAAAAAACACACACCAGCTTGTTATCAGGATCATTATTCACTTTTATCTGTGTCAAAGCCTGTTCTGGTAAAACATGCTTCCCAGTTAGGATTACCTCCTCTGATGTTGCTCTTCTTTGTTTGCTTATTTTTTTCTAGTGGTAGTACATAAGAAATGTGTTTGGAAGACTGGCTCCGTGCTTGTCAGCAACAGGCTTTGCTCGCTATGACTTTGATGACAGTTTTGTGTTCTGCAAGCATCGGATCGACGTTGGATTCTAGACCACGGTCCCTCGGTATCAGCACAGTGAGTCACTTGCGGTTTCACGTTGGTTGTGCTCCCATTCGGCAGCGCCACGGGTGGCACGACCCACTACTGTGCAAATGTGCACCCAAATCAACATTATAACCTTGTCATTTGGGCACATTTTGGTCATTTCGAGTGGGCATATTAAAGGGAATTGTTTCAATTCTGTTTGATAGATCTGGCTTTGTTAAATGGGTGCGGTTATGGGGCAAATTGTTACATTGCAGAGTTGAGCAATGAACCTTTCACTTGAAAAAATGAGAGTTTAAGTGCCAGTAATATAAACAATTATGCCTACAAAACAAGTTTCTCTTCAGTGCAAGTGTTTCATCAATCGTGGCACCCTGCTCCTCCTCCACCCGTCTGAATAACACATTTTACATGGCAGAAGCTATTATAGGCTGAGTCAGGGTCGGCTGAGAAGCTGGATGAATAACAAAGCAAATCCACTCATCTACTGTGGGCTTGCCCCGCTTCCCATCCCTCCCTTAATCCATTTGTTTCCTTTTTGTTTTAAATTGAGTGCAGGCTTCCCTCATCCAGATCAGAGCCTTGGCTGTTTACGTGCGGACAGTTGGGCTGTTGAGGCTATAACACACACACAAACACACAAAAATGTACATGCAAACACACACACAATGCCTTTTGCCCCATAAGGACTTGGGTGGCCTTGGTTTCCACTGCTCCGGGAGGTCCACTGTGTAGGGGGAAAGGTAGGCACTTCTGCTGAAAACCAGACATTACAACTCTACGGTGGGTCTGGACACTCAAATTATTCCCAGTCTCCTTTGTATGAGTGTAGACATATAAGGAATTTTTGCATGCTCCCTTCCTGGAAACTAAAGGTAAGGGAATACCCCAAAGCATTGCATTCCTCACCTCTGCAAACTTCAGGTCAACATGACGGCACTGGCAAAGGACACACACACACAGCCACATCACCAAGATTTAATGGATTGCACATGCTGCAGCAGCTGCTATGTAGCATCCTTTGCTAAGCCATGGTAGGCCTGTACACGTTTTGCAAGTGTGTCGCAAAGTCACGGTGATCAGCGTCTTACCCCAGGAGAGTGAAAGAAGGCCCAAACAAAGCACAGCAGATGGATCAAAGACGCGTTGGCTCTGACAGGCCTAAATGCTCCAATTAAAAGTGTTTTTGATCTCGGCATCACCCCTCCGCTGTCACTTCAGAGGGGTCGTCCCTGGCAGTCGCTGGTTTTACTGGAAGCTTCCAGATCTGGAAGCGAGTGTGAGTCATCAGCACTCCTGAGCTGGTCTTTGCTCTCCCCAAGGTGCATTTCACTGACAAAGGCCCCAGGCTGGAGGAGTTAACTGTACATAGCTGCATCTGTCCTATAGGATGGTACTCAAGATCACAGGAGGCCGCTGGGTGAAAGAGGCAGTCACATGTTCTGGAGGGATACAAGGTTCAGTGGGCACAGAGTGAGCTCCTGATGAAGGTTGTTCACTGAACTGTGAAATGTAAGATATGCTATAGTTCGCCATGGAGGATAATGGTAAGATTGGTTCAGTTTGAGCTACATTAGCTGATCAGAAACTGCCGCAGAATACCTTTTTATTTATTTATTTATTTATTTATAATAATCCCTTGTTAACGAGCTCATTGCTGTCATGCTGCACTGCACTTCCCAGAGTCCAGCAGGGGCTCTTTTTCTGTCCGGCCCTAGTGGCGTGGCTTTCACTTGTCATGGTAACCATACAGTTCTTGTATTTATTCCAAGCAAACCAGAAATGTAAGATTCATCACCTTCTGTGAGTCAGACCTTTTCTTCTTGGGAAACAACCACCAGACACCAGTTGCAACAGCAAATGCAAAAGCTTTTCGTATAGTGGACATACAGTGAGTTGCATCACTAATGGACCATATGAGAGTAGCAAAATGGACATTTATTTTATATGAAAATGTTGCAGGTAATTACTTTAATTACAATTTGTATCCATCAACTGCAAAATTATGCCTTGAAATGACTAAATTTAAGATCAAATGAGTCTAAATCTTAAAAGAAATCACGATACACCGTGTAAATAAGACAGCTTTGGAGTTGCTGTAAGGTTTATTTTTTCACTTTGACAGACATAGGCTAATGACTCCCATAGACTTTGAGTCTTTATGCTAAGCTAACATGACTGGGCACACAGACGTGAAAATTGTATCAAGCATTGTGTCTCAGTCTGAGTAAGAGTATTCCTTTAAAGTTGCACTACACAAAATTGCTGATCGTGAGGACCATGTATGTTCAACTGACAAAAAAATGTTTCATAAGCATGAAATTTGATGGCTGAGTGCACATGGTTCTGATTGTCAGCCTGACTCAGTGATGATCTACGTGCAAAATCCACTTTTGATGTCAGTTAAGTCTATACAGTCCTCACTTCACCTCCCTCAACCCTTGGCAAATTTGCATACTGCACCTTTAATTTTTGTTTATTTATTATGATTATTTCTGGAAGTTGACTTCACATAGCCAAACAACAAACTCATCAACCTACGGAGCAGCTCGTAAATCATAATTTGGTAAGCTTCTCACCGACGCATCAAAGACTGCCATCCTAATTTCTAACTTCAGTGTTGAGTGCAGGCAGGGAGCAGGCAGGGAAGTGGCACGGAGGTCAAGATGCAGCGGACGGAGCCGAGCAGCGAGAGCATCACAGCTCATCCGCAGCAAGCGCTTCTGTCGTTTGATTGACGGGCCCCCAGATCTAACCTTCACCAAACTGTGTCGAGGGCAGCGGGAGCGGGGCTGAAGGGGGAAGCGCTTGTCAGCTTCGTTGAGCTTCATTCACTAGATCCAGTAGCGTCACATGCCAGTCTCGGGGAAAGAGACATTGTTTGCAACACAAGACAAAGGTTAGATGGTGGCTCGCGCAGTCGTGTGACCTGGAGCTTAGAGAGAGAGACGGAGAGAGAGTAGCTGAAGTCTTAAGTTGTTAGTTTGCAAGTACTTGTTCAAATAAGGAGTTGGCAGGCAGAAGAAGTCATGGGAAGTCGGGTAAATGACTTCCTGTCACTAATGTATTGCTTTGCTGATACTGGCTTTTTATTAAAAATTGGACATCAGATAGTGAAGTTATCCTCCTCTGATATGACAGAGGTTCCTTTCTGAGCAACAGCTGTAAATAAAACCTACAATGCATTTTATTTATTTATTTATTTTTATTATTTATCCTTTTAAAATGACTCTTATATAAATAAATGACAGTTATGAAAGGTTCTCTCACTAATGAATATGACTGATATGAGGGTGGAGATCTCCCTGATTTATAGCATAAAAGCATAAATTTCATTTGTATGGAGAAAAAAAAAAAAAAAAATCTCATCTTCAGCGTACAGTATCATCACCACAAACACCAAACTCCTTTCTATGGATTTACAGTAAACACATGCAATCTGACACTGTGCTCTACATGTCCTCAAAATAAAACTAGTACCATTAAACACCCAAAGAAACAACAACAACAATAGTGATAATGATAATAATGGTGACGATAGTAAATATCGCATCCGGGCACAGGCTCAGCTATACAGTGCCACCTTTCTTTTAGCCCATGCTTTTTCAATTAAGTCTGCAAATAAATACATTTTATGCTCAAACAACCATGGTACCATAACTGTGTCCAGCATAATTTCATTTGCCTCAATTTTATTAAGTAAAAGTAAGTAAGTAAACTCACTCTTAAATCATGATAATGTGAGCAACACAAAACAAAAGGAATTTCAATTTCATCAAGTAAGCAAAAACATCTGTCTGAAAAGTACTGAATACTATTTTTTTTTTAATATAGGAAAATAGTGAGTTAAACATACAGTATTTGCTATTGCCACAAAAATATAGGATATTGGCAACTGCTGTCTACAAATATTGGTAGGTGCTTTTAAAAAACATAATAGACAAGACAATTCTAGATTGGTTGAGTGTCTACACGTTAATAAAAACATGAGATAAAAGCGCTGCTGAAGAGGACAAAGTGATGATGTGGATTGTCACGTCGGTAAAGACAGACTCGTTCACACTGTTATTGTATTGCTTCATTACATCGTTGTTGCAGCTGGTCTCTGTGTGGGAGAATTTTCCCATCATCGCTGTGCTCTGACAGTCACCAGTCCTCTCAGGCATGAGCGTCAACCCCCACCCAGGGGTGGTGTCAACGTCTCCACCAGGACTTGTGAACCGGGAGACAGGCCAGCCAGGGCCAAACCAGAATGGGACTGCACCACCAGAGCAGTGTTTCCAAAACGCTCGGTGTATTATAAGCCCAACCCAGCTACCAGACAGGAGACATAAACACACCGTGGGTTTTAACATGGAAATCCACTGGGCCTGTGAGATGTCTGAGCTCTGATCTCACTCTTTCCAGCCTCCTCCTCACCAGTCCAAGAGTCACACCATCACTGCCCAACCTATGACCTTCGCTCTTTGCCTAGCAATTGGTGAAAACACTGTATGACAAAAGGGTTACTTTTAGGTTGGAGGGGAGGGGTGATGGCCGGTGGGGGTTACAGAGGTACTCAGAAAAGAGAGTGCAGTGAACTCTTTCGAGAGCCAAAGTGGTGAGTAATGGACGGGGCTTGTGAGAACCAGCGTCGGGGGGCCATTTGTGGTTAAACATGAGCGTGTCGCCACATACCATCATGCCTTTTCCCATCAGCGATTCCTTCCCCCTCCTCTGATCCTGTCCCAGCCACCCCCCCAGGGCGTAGACGGCACATTCCATTTCTACTATCAATAGAGAGGGGGGAAAAAAAAGAGATGATTTATCTCTTCATACCGAGATTCAGAAGCCGCTGAGGGATGATTAACAAAGTTGGCATGTGCTTTCCAGCTGACTTTTTGAAAAGCAATTAGGTAAATGCATTGATTTGTGTGGTTTGGTTGGTTACGGTTATTTCAGGAAATAAAAAGGAAAGAAAAAAAATAGCAGTGACTAAATTCGATCATCAGCCTGGCTCTTTGGATCATGCAGTGGAATTTCATATGCAGCAAAGAATTCATGAACTACTTGTTGAACGCTGTCCCAGTCATTTGAAAAGCTCAATACATTTTTTTACATTTAACTAATTTTTTTTCCTAACATCAATTTAGTGACAAATACTGTGCAGTTGTAGCTAAAGATGAAACTCCTCTGATTCCCATCACTCATTTTAACGTTTACTGAGCTCATGGCCACAAATCTATGATGCAACTCTCGAATTATGTCACTAAGTCGGTAAATCTTCATGACAAAGTCTGTGCGAGTGTGACTGCATCTCCTAATATGGATATTACTCTCATTTAGTTGCAGCATACTTTTCATACAATGTGAGAATTCAGTCATTTGTTTCATACCAATAGTTGAGCCACACCAAGATCAGAGCATCAGCTGACAAAACTGACAGATGTCATAGCACCCCCTACTGTTGACAACAACTGCTTATTGAACGCTGACCTTTCCCTTCCCTCTCTTTTTACCTTTACACTCGTCCTGAACCCTCGCATCAAGGAATGCTTTAAAATTCATTGGGGGTTGTTTGCTCACTCGTAACATTAGTTTTATGAGATCACTGGTCTCTAGTTGGTAGCTGCAACACATGTAATGTGGAACAGAGTTTATGACTGGCTGCCCTTTGTGTGCACTTCTCATCACAGCCTGTTCTTAACCCTCCCTGCTGGGAGGAACATGTGGCCGGGCTTTTCTGCGCTGTTCCTCAGCGGCATTGTTTACACGGCGGGTGTGATTTATCAAAGCGCTATTACAATGATAGTTTCTTCCCAGGGCGCCGGAGACAGCTTCATCGGCGCGTTGGCGTTCTACATAGCTTATTATCCCACGATGCCTCTGGAGGAGATGGCCCGGAGAGCCAATCAGGTGGCAGCGGTGAGCGTGCAGGCAGCCGGCACGCAGACGTCTTACCCCTACAAGAAAGACCTGCCAGCCGAGCTGTTCTGAAGGCAGCTGCGAGTCAGCTGCAAGTCTGAACGGACCAAGTCTGGAGTGGATCCTCTCTGCTTCTGACAGGAACGGTTTTAAATTCAAAACGTGATCCAGTTGTCTTCCTCTAAGGTAATCAGAATCAGGGGAGTGCAGAAAATGAACAATCTAAAGCCGTATTTTATCATGAGGATGAAAATGTGACTTGACTTGTTACGTTCATAAAACTCCGCAGAACATCACTCAAATTCAACATCACACTCCATTTACAGCAGGTATAGAAATGACACCTAGATTAAATTATTAACACAGGGACTGTATTGTTTGTAGGAGCATTCTTCAAACACAGTAGTTTTTGAACAGTTTAATAAAAATAAAAGCTTTCTTACAGCATGCACTGACACCTTCATTACAATGTATTCAGTATATGATTACCTTTTCTTTTTTTTTTTTAACAATTATTCCAATTGTAATTAATTCCACAGACTATGACAGTACATTTAACCAGTTTTAATATTATGAATTGCATTCAGCAGTATCATTTGAGTGAGGAATAACTGAAATGTGAAGAATGAAGACTGATCAACTGTGTGACATCACCATAAAATAATGTTCCATGACTAAACAGCACTGGATCAAAACAGCCGTGGTGGAAGTTGCAATAAATAACATAACCTTTACACGAGAGATAGCTTCCTGTTGATAGTGGTGTTTCTGTTCCACCAGTTGTTTGCGTCATCCTGAGTTTTTTGCAGCAAAGAGGCCAGAGGCCTGCTGGCAGATCCAGGGAGAAATCTTCTGAAGACATGTCAGCTGTTCAGAAGTGATGGCTGACGAGTCTGACGATGGCACCGTTTAAAATCCATGACAGTTAAATCACTGGGTTTAAACGTCGCAGAGTTTTTGTCCATGTTTTTGCTGGCATCGCTAAATCGATCTGATCTTCCGCTTTTCGAAAAACAGGACGTGCTTGTTCACTGCAAAGACAGAGAGAAGATTTTAAATGCAAATCAGTTGGTCTGGCGCCGTGCCAATAACATTTGTAAAAAAACATTTATGTATCATACACACACACCAAGTACAGCTAAGAAGACTGGACAGTTATGGTATGTGTTTGTGTACATTAGTAACTACAGCTAACAGGATTCAAGTGACATGATTTAGAAGAGGTGTAAGTCATCTGTCCAATCACAGGACTTTGCAAAAAAAAAAAAAAAAAAAAAAAGAATTGCTGGTCACAACACATTATAACTCATCATAGTCACATCATAAGAACACATTTACATCATAACTGCATTAAGTAGCAAGTAACATATTTGCCCTTTGTTTATATTACATCATAAGCACCTAATACATGTGATAACATTACAGGAGTGACATAAGAGAATGTCGTAATAGGACTGAATTATGAATTTAGTGTGACCAGGTGTGTCTTATGAGTAATCTATCCAGCTGGAATCATGGATACATTTACAGCCTCATAGTGTATTATGACATTATGATGTTATCTGAACCTGCTTATGAAGTGGTGCTAACAAATATATAACATCTGATGGTGAATTATAATGTACTGTGACATTTTCTGATGTAATTAGTGTCCTTATGATGTTGGGGTGAGTTTTACATGGGAAACCTTCTCTGGTCTTAATGTGCTCCTGTGCAGCAGCTACATCTGACCTGTGAGATGACAAGCAGCCAGTCAGCAGCCCTCACTAACACACGTTCCTAACTGGCATGTGCACCATCCACACAGTGGATGGTGCACATGTAATATGACTACATGTAATATGACTACTGAAGCAAATTACTTTTAATATTACACTTCTAATGTCAGGCTGTTTGCTGGTAGTAGTTAATTTGACCAGAGCTGATGTCACACACCATTATGTTTTATTTATTTACTTATTATTGGTATTAGTATTATTTTATTTAGAAATTATTTTTTGTTGATTTTTCCTCTATATTCTGTATTATTATAATTATTATTATTATTGTTGTTGTTAGTGGTAGAAGTAGTAGTATTTATTTGTTTTTTCTCTCTCTCCTGTAACCACAGAGAAAGATCGCTTTTAAAGTTGAAGGACTGAAATGGCTCGTGCCATGCTCTGTTCTCAGACATAAGTATTTACACTACCTGACAAAAGTTTTAGGACGTTTCTCACTCTTGACTAAACTTTTGAGGTACATGTGTTATATATATACATATATATATATATATATATATAGATATATATATGCATATATATATATATAGATATAGATATATATGCATATATATATATATATAGATATATATATGCATATATATATATATAGATAGATATATATATATATATATATATATCTATATATATATATATATATATATATATATATATATATATATATATATATATAGATATATATATATATATATATAGATATATAGATATAGATATATATATATATATAGATATATAGATATATATATATATATATGCACGTGTGCCAGCACTCTAGTGGTGCCCAAAAAATACAATATCAACATCATAGAATGTTATTGAACATTTTGGGACAAATGCACACATACATTGTAGTGCATTTTTGTCAACACTCAAAAACCTACATACTTTTATATCATATGTAAGACCTATTATCCTTAGTTGTGCTTCAAAGATGGTGATTTTCAAATGTACACATGCTTTCCATTGTGCCCTGACATCATGGAAAAGCAGTGACCACTACTGGTCAGATTGTTACGGCGTGATCAGGTGATGCACATGGGGTGATTACAGTTGTATATAAAAATAGGGTCAGAAGATAAAAATTCAGTATGTCCAAAATGTCTCCAAAATGGCCAAAGTTAATTGTCATAGACTGACAAAGAAATGTAAATACATTTGGCGATTTGTACTGTTAGAAATGAGGGGCTTTCCTATGCAAAAACTGCATCCACGCAGAACGTCTCCACAGTGGCTGCCCAGTACAGTACACAGACAGGTGAAAACAGCCCATTTGAAATCCAGAAAACACAGTGGCAGGCCACAGAACACATCTACAGCTCACATCGCACCTCCAGGAGAACTCTGGTCTGGAACTGTCCAGTCACACAGCAACTCGCCGTCTGATAGATACTGGCCTAAATGGTTTTGTAGCTATGTGGAAACCCCTCCTGAGACTGATCAGAGCCAGGGAGCACAAGAACTGGGCAGCGTCGTCCTTGTGCAAAGCTCCACAAGGACTGTGTGCAGCCAGCAGTCAAGCATGGTGGTGGTCAAGTGATGGTCTGGGGTCGTTTTGGTGGACTTTGTCAAGATTGATGGTATAATGGAAAAGGAACAATATCTAGAAATCCTGACGAACCATGTCATCACTTTCTGATGTTCTCTAGAACAATGTGAGCGTTGGCGATGTCGTGGCCTCCACAATCTCCAGATTTTTAACCCAATCGAGAAATTGTGGGATTATCTGGACACTGAAGTCAGTTCTAGAAACCCAAGCAATGTCAAACAACAGTGGGAGTATTTACAAGAAGAATGTCAGGGAATAAGTAAGACTGTAATTTAGGTCAACGGTGGTTATTTTGATGAAAACTGTTTGTTGCTATCTGATATCATTTTAATGATAAAACCTGGGAAACTGGATATTTTCTCCTGTGCTGTGAGAACATCACACACATAAATAGCAACATGCTGATGCTTTTGTCAGGTAGTGTATTTTGTCAAGCTTTAATATACAATTGGCTGCTGATATTTCATTTAAAAGGACTTTACATACCATATGAGACTGGCTGGATTTCTATATGCCACTTCCACATGGCTTACCCGAGCACATTCAACTGCTATGCACTTGCTTTAGCGCATGGATTTATGATTTATATTGTTAAGATAATTAACAAAAGCTGTAATCTAGCCAACTGTTTCAACAAGCCTCTGCTTTTGGCAGCGTGGAGACACTGCTCTAAGTTGATGCCTGATGGAGGGCTTGCAGACAGGGGCTGCAGAGCTTAGCTGGTCTTAACACAGCTTGTCAATCACATCTCACCAAATGGGTCGTGTTTGCGCAGCACGAGTTTCTCTCTCAGCCGGTTCCTCTTGGTGTTGAAGAAGTAGCCTGTTCCCGCGGCGCTCACCATCTGCACCAGGATCGTCCTGGAGGGAGAGGAGACATGGTGAAGATTAGCGGCACGGCCCAGCCAGGCGGACTGACGCCGGGCAGGACAACGGCTTCACATGTGAGACGTGCAGGTGGAGCGGCTGCTACTTACTTGGACTTCGCCTTGGCCACTGATGCATGGAAAAGAGCAGAGGAGATGTGAATGACACCAGGCAGAATGACGCTCACACACTGATGCTAGCTCAGGCTAACTGGCTCATAGCATAACAAAGCTGCTACGAGCCGTTTGATAACACACAACTGGACTCATAACCGAACCAAACACGCCATTACATTCAGGCTGCAGCCCATTCACTGCAGACTGACATTAGATAACAGCCAGTAACGGCGCTGTCGTTAGCCACATTTACACAAGATAGCGCTCCAACTAGGTTTTACTCTGTACTGACTGCAAAGTTACACGTAATAAACATCATACTTACAATTTACTGTTGTAAGAAACATTCTATTGCCTGTCTGCTTCTCAAAGGTGGCGTTAAAACACAAACTGGTTAGCTTTACACAGAAGTCACATTGACGATGCTCTCAAACTTCCGGGTTAACAACTACTTCCGGGTTCCCTTAAAGACACAGGTCAGGCGGCTAGCGATCTTCTGTAAAGTGTGTATTTATTTATTTATTTATATTTATTTTGTTATTTACTTATTTGTTTGTTTAGATGTAAGATAACTAAATTACAGTTGTACGTAATCTCCTGTCGTGGTTGTTGAGTTTTTCCATTAGTGGCAATAGCAGGCAACATGGAAAAATATTGGCATTCTGAGATTAATCTCACAGTTCTGTTAAAAATGTAAAAATGCCGACTTGAAAATTCTCAAAGAAAAAATTTTGACAGATTTATGACTTTAATTTCAAAATTTGAACATTTTTCCCCCACAATTCTGATTTTAACGACAGAGTTCTGATTTAAGTTCTAAAAATTTAACCTCTTGCTCAAAATTCTGACTTTAATCTCAAATATTCTGAGATTAATCTCAGAACTGTTTTTTTTTTTTTTTGTATGTGCCCCTAATGCCCTTTCAAATATGATTAGCAGTAGACATATAATTCCCCAGTAACTAAAGTTCAAATTAATTATGATTTTACTATCAGAATTCTGACTTTAATCTTAAAAAAATTGAGTTCTTGCTCAAAATTCTCTTTGATCTCAAAGTTCTGAGATTTATCTCAGAATTCCTTTTTTTTTTTCCTGTGGCCCTTATGCTCTTCCACAGTAAGATTAGAGGCAGACACACATCTTCCCTATAATTATATGCCATAAAGTTAAAAAAAAAAAAAAAAAAAAAAAAAAAAAAAAAGTGTGACTTTTGTTTGCATTTCATTTTTTCCCCCTAAAGCAGAGAATGGATTGGCACAACACTTTGTCCAGTAAAAGAATTTTTTAAATACAGAGAATTAAAACCATGACATTTTGGCCAAGGAAGCCTTCATCATACGGCAGTCAACATGAATATGGAGGAATAAATGCGCATAAAAATGCAATAAGAGTATAGTGGTGTTATGTCATTTGTGTAGGACATGAAGCTGAGAGCTGATCACAGAATAGGAGCCAAAAATGCATCAAAAGAGCAGGATTACAACCTGAGTGGGTGGAGTTTTGTCCATCAAAGGCAGTGACCAAGTCCATCAAGGGCATGCCAACCACATAACCATGTAGAGGGAGACATACAGACAAACTGATCAGGCAATGGTTTAAAAAAAAAAAAAAAAAAAAAAAAAAAGCAAAGGCAAAGCAATTTTCATCAGAGAGGAGACTTAAAAAGGACTATTACATAAAAACTAAACAGAAAGTTAGATGGTTAATTGTTCCAGAGATACCAAGATAAAATTGAAAGGATACAAAATATTCAAAGCATCAAAAACTAATTGGGAAATAGCTCTGTGAGTGGGCTTTCAACGAGTTGGTGATGTCACTTTATGGATCTAGAGCAGAAAGGAGTGGGGATCAAACCCAACACTTCTTTTTAGGGTCGAGGCATTTTGGAGCAGAAGCATCCAGCTTATGATTCCAATGGTCCACAATGAGGTATTCAACTTTTTGTATCCTGAAATAGCAGAATGTGGACAGGTCATGGATCTTGTTAAGGAAGTGAGGATAGTTGAGGCCTCGGTGTCACATTGCACCTCTGCATGTGTGTGTGCAGAGTTCAGGGGAAATCTCTTCTACCAACATCAGCTGGAGGAGCTGTATGTGCGACCACAAATGTCCACATCAGTTGTTGTGCAATTTTTCCTCCCAGCTCCCTAGGTCTAACAGTGTAAATCATTTGTGAAAAGAGCAGGAAATTGTCTGGAGAATGCACAGAAGAAGAAGGCTCATTTACATGAGGAAGACGCAAACAAAAATAGCTAACTGGAGAGACAACGGATTTCAGGAACTTCTCCTGGTATGGACTGATGCCAAAATAGTCAGATAAATGCAAGGAACAGCAGGAGACTCCATTGTGTATGACCAAATTAGGAACCAGCTACATGACCGCATTGTAAGCCAAGCCTATTCACAGGTGATCAGCAAAGGCAAGGAATTGAAAAACCACTTAAACACTCACCTAAACCTTACAGAATATTTCCTGTAGGTGTGAACACATCTGACATGGACAATCCCCTGTTGTGTGCTACATGAGTGAAAGGGCAATGTCACCGAACGTCCAGACCTGATTCTGTGCACATTGTGCTGAATTCATGTTGATGTGGGTGGTGTCACAGTTGATTATACCTCTAATGGGAGAAGTTCTGCCAGGTCTACGGTGTGAACACAGACGTCTTCCTTGTAAAATGGCGCGGTGTGCAGTACCAACACTTGTACCTCCCTGAAGGGACATCAGCTGGTGTGGTAATGGTAGCATGATTATCAGATGGATTTCATCAGAGAGATTTTCCAGTTTTTTCCTTGTCTATATACAATGCATGGGGCTGTCAAGCAAGGGATCTGAAGACAGGATGGACCAGCATTTGATCAAAATAAATAGAAGCTAAAGGCACTAAAGGGAATAGTTAGTAAGGAACTGGGATGGAGCATATTTAGGTATCTTTGGTTTCCCCCCTTGGAGTTCTGATCTTTGTATGTTCTCCACTCTCCTGTGTTCTCCATCATAACGTAAATTTATCCATTTCATCTCTGCAGTGATTGTAGGTATTCTCAGTTGAGCAGATATGACTGATCTTGTGATGTCATATTCTGTTTATTAGCAGTTGGGTGGCAGCTATCTTCATAAATGTCATGTCAGGTCTACGTACCCAAGATGGTGCATCCTGGATGCCATGAAAAAGTGTTTGCTGTAAGCTTTAAATTTGCAAGGCCATTTGATCTCCACTGCATTACAACAGGAAGGAATTTCCTACTGAATTCTGAGTAGTTTTGAGTAAGGACTTATTTCATAAGGGAGGCTAACCATGATAATCAAGGTCTGATAATTTCTTTCTATCCAAATGGCAAACAGTATCCTACACCAGCATCATTATGTATGACTGGATGTAATTGTTGGAGTCCAGTTGCCACTTCTCTGGTGCATTTCTGCAGCTTCAGGAAGTCACCAGTTTGTAACTAATGGTTCAAATCAATAAACTGAGAGATCTTCTCAGTAGCACAGGATGTACTGGAAACAACGGTCATCTCTTTGGGATATCTGAAAAGGACTTGTGCATTTTTAGTAATGAGTACAAATTCTGAAGTGGGAGACATGTAGAAACACTTAGGGTATCAACAAATGTACCAAGATAAATGATCTCTTTGAAGAGTTGCATCAACCTGTATTGGATCCTTCCACTGGGAAACATAGAATTGAGTATCAGCTCACTGATATATTATTTTTTATCCATCACACTAATGCCCCCTTGGACTACTGTTTTAATAACAAAGGAATGATTATGCTTCAGGTCAACAAGGGCCAATTGTTCATCCCTCAGCAAAAAGGGTTTTATCAATGTCTTCTCAATTTTACTGCAAGGTTGTACATCATTCTCTACCATCCAGTCATAAGATCCAGTAGAATGTTTTTAGGATTAAATAAGCTCCTGGGTGGGGATAGGATTTGTGTATGCATATTCCTTCAATCTGTCCTTCAGTGATTTACCCAAAGAACCAGTGCAAGTCATCTGATATATCAGAATAATCGACTGGAGCGACAGGGACAAATGTCAGGGCCTTGTAGAGGAAGCAATGGATGGATGCGCTTGACTCAAGTGTCTACCAGATAGATACATCAATCATTTGGTTGACCTTTGATGGTGATGAAAGTATATTTGAAGCTTTTCTACACAGTATGTCCCTTTTGGTCTTCTTCTGCCACTTCAAAGATCCCTGAATCTCTCTGGTTGCTGCTTTGAGAAAGGGTTCTTGAGGACAGTTTGGTGGTTGACCTCACGGGTTGTTTGTGGTTCAGCTTTGGGGTTTGGATGAGAGTGTGAGGGGGAGGAGCAGAGAGTATCCTCAGCCTGTTAAGTAGACTCATGTCTCATTGGAGCTTCTCCTTCTATGTATCCTCTACATAACTCACCTGCCTCCTTTCAGAGGTTTTTCAGGGTTTCTAAAACCAATGTATACTCATAAAGATTATTTTTCTATTTTTACTCAAGGATATTATGTTCTTCCAGTAGAGGTTTCTTCTTTTTCTGAAAGACATTAGTGGTTGCCATGAGACCAAAAGAGCATCTGTTAAGAATTTCTATCCAGCATTTGATCAGCTCCTCATCTCAAGATGCAATTGTTGGGGCTTTTTGAATGTGCATTACCCCGGGGTATCATTTCCTTGTGATATATTCAAAGAGTGCTACAGCATGCAAGTGGTTTCTTTCAATTCTGTGTCTAATCTTTGTCCAAGATAGCTTGAGATGACTTTGGGATTCTTTTTCTTTCTTCTGAAATCTTATTATCTATCTCACACAATATCACGATGATGTTTTCACTCAGTTTTTATTCATTTCAGTGTATCTCAGTTTAATTCAGTCCAGTTTGATTCAGTTATTTGTTCCCAAGGAGAACGAACATTCAGTAACAAAGCAACGGTGACAGTGTGGGGACATAAATCTTGTGTCTCAGTCCTTATAAAAGCAGCATCAGTGTCACTAAAGTGACAGGATCTTCATAATCACTCAAAACAACCTCAACTCAGTTAAACTCTGGGATGTCCCTAACTGCACTGAAAGGCCATTTATAACAGAAATGAGGCATATTAAATTAGTTAATTTGACAAAAAGAATGTCGCCATTGAAAGCCCCACAGCCACTCAGCCAGTATGTTATGACAACGGCAGGGAAATACTTGACTTATGAGACTACACCATGACTTGGAGTAGCCCATGGCAGCACTTCCCAAAGTGGGTCTGAGGGCTTGGATGAGTTCTAAGTGCAAAATGGAAAATTATTTTAATTTAATAATTCAATAATTTAATTTTAAAATGTCCAATTTCATTCCTTTACTATTTTTAAATTTAAATAACCCCTCCATAAATTTTCATTCAGTAAGGCCCATACCCAAGCTAGACTATGGATGTTCGATGCCCAATAAAAGACGTGTTTTCAGAATGTGAAATGTTTGCACACATTTCCTTTGGCTGTTATGGTTGTTAATATTATGTTATTGATTGTGGTTTCATATCATTTGATATAACATTAGAAGTACTGTATTTGCTTTTAGTAGTCTTAGCTGTACAACTGTTTATTTGTCTTGCCACTATATTATAACATTTTGCAGTGTACTTGGTCTACTTTTTTCATTATTTTAAAATCAGTTGATCGGTATTATCAGTGGCCATGGTTACACCTATTTTTGAATGTGACTTTTGTGATGGGACTGCATATCTATGTCCAGACTTGACTTCAGTGCAACCTGCCTACTCAGAAAGCGATCATACTTACGCTGATATATTCCACTATATGATATTGATAAATTGTGCCCACATGCTGTCCACACCTCACTAAGACCTGATCTCAGTGTGAGCCTGGCCACCTCAGCATGTGGTGTGGTTGATTGGATCCAAATTCAAGTAAGAGCTGATCTCTGAGTGTACAGACTTGACTGTTAATCCTGACATGATCTGATGACAAAAGTCACATTGAAAAGACAAGTGTAACTGCGGCCAGTTCCCTGTTCAGCTTCTTTATGGTTAGTTTTACAAATTTGGGCCGACAGAAATCTTTTTTTTACTGTGCTTTCAGAGTATGCTGTACAGGCTTTGAGATTAATTAGTGAGGTGATCCTGCAATGGGGATTCTGTCATTATTATGATGGTAATTTGATGGCAAGTGAACCATTGTAATAGAGGCATATTTTTAAATTACTCAAGGTCTTTCAACTATCTCTCTCTTGCATCTCGAGTATTTTGCTTCATATCTCATGTCTCAGTGAAAAAATACTTGAGAATGGTCTAAGAACAATGACTTATTTTCCTTTACAACCTATCTTCATTTTATATAAACAGAGACTCAGTGTACATGAGACACAGAGGCCCCAGTGGCAAATAGATTAGATAAAAACCTTTGTGGAAACAACGTGTTTGGAATAGAACATCACCTAATAAGCACAAATGGAGCTGTATGTAGTGGTAAAACCACTGAGGGGAAGCCACGCATTAAAGCCCTTGCCATACAGGAAATGAACATGAATGTTATTGGACAGGCCATGGAGCGTTGTAACCAGGCAGGGAGCAGCTGTCAGGATGTGTGTGGAGGAGCTTGCGTCACTAAGGGATAATTCAGTGAAGGAGGCTGAGACCACCAGCTCCAGCCTCAGCTCTCCTCCTCCTCCACCACCCCACCCACTCAGCACTCTCTCCACAGCCACTCAGGAGGTTAGGTAAACTCTCTCTCTCTCGCTCTCTTTCTCCCACTTCTTCACTTTTACACTGTACCTCACATTGTCTTTTAATCTATCTGCTCCCATTTTCCATCTTTCGTATCATTTACACTCTCATTTACATTGTAGGCACACAACATGACACTCTTATCAGATTGTTTCACGGTGAGTGAGCAGTTCAGGGCCTTGCTCAAGGACAGGTTAATTGTTGATGGACACATGTATACTGGGATCAAACTTGTGGTGTTTCAGTTATGGAATGGTCTGTGCAAAACTACACCTTGAAGTAGTTTTCGCTAAGTGTTCACTCTGTAAACTACATCTGACAAGTGGCTGTGGCTGCTGGTGAGATTGGCTGGTGATGCAACTACACTGATTGGCTTTAATTCAAGAGCCCAGCTTTCTGAGAAAAAGGAAAAAAAAGAAAAACTTCTGCTGGTCTGCAAACTAACTGGCATCAGTATGAATGTTATTTTTAAGTTCTATGCATATTTAAAAGTGTTTCATTGAAATGTCACAATGCCACATTTAAGCCAAAATCTCACATAGAAGTCTCCCTTGCTCTCAGCATAGCAGAGAGAATAATGAGTTGGGGCAAATGCAGCTGCGGTCCCAATGTTGCTTTTCAACTTAAAAGGATTGTTCACCTATTGTGAAAAAACAGATATAATTTCACAGAGACAGAAGTAGATTGTGTGAGTTTGCTATGATTTTTTTTTTCTTCACTGAACACATGTACGCATGCTGGAGGACAAGAATAATGACTTTCTCTGGAGTACTAAAAATAGCTGGAAAGTGATGTTGTGGCTAGCTTCTTGTTTTCCTCCACATCAGCGATGCACAGATTGTAGTTATATCCATGGGCATCATGGATAATCCACAGTTCAGGTTTACCGGGTTATTAACATTCTGATACACAGCAGATGGGTTGCGGGTGAGTTTTTGAGTTTAATAAACACTTGTAGTGGTCCGCCCCACAGCAGAAACAAAAAGCACATCACCACTTTAAGGGAGAGGCTGTGCACATTTGCACATGAGACACGGCCGTGTACCGTCATTGAATATTTAAATCTCCACATGTTGCAACACATGCGGTCACAATTTAATAATAATGAATGTTCTGTGTTCTTGTGCACATCCAAAGGGTTAAACACACAGTCCAGGTTCATACAGATAATTTTTTTTTGGAGTAAAGCGGCCATCCTCCTGATAAATCCTGAGCTCCATCATAGCTGTCTTAAAAAATTATTTCAGAAGCGAAAAGTTTAATTCTGTTTCCTGTGAAGAGTTTCCTCTGCCCTGTCAAGTTTATAACTGAAGTTTTTAGTTTTGCTTCTTAAATGTCCCATGGAAATGTTTACAATTACTGAAAATAGGCACTCTAATCTAAATCATGAAGGAAAACACTCATACATCAATACAACACACAATACAGAAATCACCTGGAAAGCTTGTGGTGCTCGGCATATTCTAAAAAGCAACATACACTATATTGCCAAAAGTATTCGCTCGGCTGCCTTCACACACATAAGAACATGAGTGACATCCCATTTTTAAACCATAGGATTTAATATGATGTGGGCCCATCCTTTGCAGCTAGAACAGCTTCAATTCTTCTAGGAAGGCTTTCCACAAGGTTTAGGAGTGTGTTTATGGGAATTTTTGACCATTCTTCCAGAAGTGCATTTGTGAGGTCAAACACTGATGTTGGACAAGAAGGCCTGGCTCTCAGTCTCCACTCTAATTCATCCCAAAGGTGTTCTCTCGGGTTGAGGTCAGGACTCTGTGCAGGCCAGTCAAGTTCTTCCACACCAAACTCGCTTATCCATGTCTTTATGGACCTTGCTTTGTGCACTGGTGCGCAGTCGTGTTGGAAAAGGAAGGGCCATCTCCAAACTGTTCCCACAAAGCTGGGAGCATAAAATTGTCCAAAATGTCTTTGTATGCTGAAGCATTAAGAGTTCCTTTCACTGGAACTAAGGGGCCGAGCCCAACGTCCGAAAAACAACCCCACACCATAATCCCCCCTCCACCAAACTTTACACTTGGCACAATGCAGTCAGACAAGTACCGTTCTCTTGGCAACCACCAAACCCAGACTCGTCCATCAGATTGCCAGACGGAGAAGCGTGACTCGTCACTGCAGAGAACACGTGTCCACTGCTCTAGAGTCCAGTGGCGGTGTGCTTTACACCATTGCATCCGATGCTTTGCATTGCACTTGGTGATGTAAGGCTTGGCTGCAGCTGCTCGGCCATGGAAACCCATTCCATGAAGCTCTCTACGCACTGCTCTTGAGCTAATCTGAAGATCACATGAAGTTTAAAGGTCTCAAGCTATTGACTCTGCAGAAAGTTGGCGTCCTCTGCGCACTATGCGTCTCAGCATCCGCTGACCCCGCTCTGTGATTTTATGTGGCCTACCACTCCGTGGCTGAGTTGCTGTCGTTCCCAATCGCTTCTACTTTGTTATAGTACCACTAACAGTTGATTGTGGAATATTTAGTAGTGAGGAAGTTTCACAACTGGACTTACTGCACAGGTGGCATCCTATTACATTACTATTACAGCACCATGCTGGAATTCACTGAGCTCCTGAGAGCGACCCATTCTTTCACAAATGTTTGTAGAAGTAGTCTGCATGCCTAGGTGCTTGATTTTATACACCTGTGGTCATGGAAGTGATTGGAACACCTGAATTCAATGATTTGGATAGATGAGCGAATACTTTTGGCAATATAGTGTAGCTTTCAGGGACAGGTAGAGGTGGAGTGAAATGTCCATGCAGAGGCGGGTCTCTAAATTGGAGAAAATAATTCATTCAGATGAGTGGCAGGTGAATGATTTGTGCATATATGAAGATTGGGATGATGTCAGAGACAATCTGCGCATCACTACTCCACACACATTTCATGTAGCTTTCAGGTACCTGCCAACCACCATTGTAACTGAGGACAAACACAAAGACTGTACAAGGTATGTTCTTGAACAGTCTCGGGCTGTTAAAAATTCTGCTGCATCTGAAACTCTTAAGATTAAGGCAGTTGTTTTTAAGAATGTTAGCTGGGGGGAAGTCCAGCTCAATGGCAGGAAGTAACAGTTATCATTTGGATCCAGCCAGTATCCACCACTCAGTCACAATGAGAGGAAGATAGAGCCACTACTGTCCTACATAACAGCTGGGAGGGAAGTGAAATATCGCATTTTTCAAAATTGATGATCTATCCCTTTAAACAGACTTGCTGATACTGAGGCGGTAGTCACTCACGCACTCTCTGTCTCTCCTATGTAATTTTTATGTCTGGCAAGAAAGAGAAGGAGACTGCCATACTGCTATGCCATATTGGCCTATTGATTGGGACAGTGATGTCAGATTGAAATAACAGACAAACAGACATAGAGGGAGGTCATTGGCACTGTCTGGCAGTCTGATCACCCAGTGCAATGAATGGAAAACCATTTCATGCCACTGAAGCACATGGTAAATATAGAAAAAATAGGTAATCTATGACATTCTGTCAATGATAATCAGCCAAACCATAACAACGAAAATCAGTTATATTCCCAGAAAAGCACTGCATTATATTTAACTGTCCTCAAAAAAAAAAAAAAAAAAAAAAAAAACCTCATGGCTTCACTAGTTGACATTTGCCTTGTAAAAGTATTATATTTGATTTTTGAAAATTCCCCTTGGCTTTGCACATCTGAGGTATTCATTGACACAGTTTCTAAATTAATTTCAGTCTAATTCAATTAATAGTCAAAGCGTAGGCTGATGTGCTGCTTACTTCTTAGCGTTAATTACCTCCACTGGCTGATTATTCAATCAACATTTTTATGCCCATAGACACATGTACAAGTGCACATACACAGACACACACAAACGTACAGACAAGATCCGAACAAGCCCCAGCTCCCATATTATTAGTTGTCACAACAACGGCTTGCTGTTCTTGTGACCTAACAACCCTATCGCAGTAGGTGACAATGATGACTCACACTCACTCACACACACACATGCACATGCACAGAGTCAGAGACACCAAACACCACACACTGGTTCACAACTCCCCGGCTTGCGTCAGCACGATGCCTTATTATCTGTTACATAAAGGGAAAGGATGGATGACAAAAGGTGAGCCCCTGTGGTGTGTTTTTGTCGATTCACTTCACCACGACTGAATCTTTACCCTCAGCACCAAGTGATCTGATGTTTGCTCCTTTTAAGAGTGTGTAGCAGGATAGAGAGAACGTAAGAGCTTTAAAGCAAGGCCATGGAGGCACAAACCATGCCTAAAGCTCAATTTCAGAGGAGCTACAGCCCAGCATAAAGAGTAATTTTCAACTTTGGCCAACAGCAAAAACAACCATAAAAGTGTAAATTCTACAACACTGGGGGAAAAAAATCTATTTCTTAGTGGAAAAAGCATATCACAGTCAGCTTTCCATCTGAGCTATTTTAGTTTTCAAAATCCAGTATGACTCTCTTTCTGTGTAACTCAGTGTTGTTAAGTTTTCAAAATCACACAAGGAAGTAGTAGTTAGAAATACATTTACCACTGGCCGTCCCAGCTGAACAGAATTTACACACATTTCATTCTTGAGATCTTGAACCGCTAAATCTACTTCTGTGGCCAAAAACAGCTCCCAATAACACCGTAACGGAGCAAAACCTCCTGGATCTACATCACTGACAATCTGTAGGTGGCTGCTTCTGTGGACTTTTAGTTTCATTATGTTTGGAATCATCACCCACACCTTCACTTTGCGACACTGCTATTTTTTGAATCAGGAAATCTTCTAATTTCCCCCAGAAAATCACCTTGAGCACCGTCACTGTGTCCTCACATTCCTCCTCTTATTCATTATCAATAAAGCGCTTTCAGAAAATGTGGCTTGATCACATCACACGTTGGTCTTGGCGCTTATGTTTCCACCATTGTAAGCCACTTAGTCTTAATTCAGCTGTCCAAGATTGCTGGGAAAATGTGGAAATTCTCTGTCAGCGTGGATTTTTTCTTTGACCCAGATTTGACTGCTCATGTACAGCCTGTGACGAGAAGATCTAATCTCTTGTTTACACTGGGCTGAAAATCTCATTTTTGTTTTGTCCTTGTGTAAATCCAGTCAAAGCCATTTGCATTTGAAAGTACTGCATTATCACTATTCTCCATTTAAAAATGCATCTTTTCTTTTTTTCTTCTTTTTTTTAAATTTGTGTTTGCCACCAGTGTCTTATGCAATGCTCATTTAAACTCGTAGGAGGAGCTGGTACAATCAAAAACAATAACAGCAGAATGGCCTGAATTATCTCTCTACTTGCGTAAATGGGAAGGTGATTGTGCCAGTTATGATGTCATGGACTGATGTGCATCAGGTCACTATGGTTACACCAATCAGTGATGGAGAGTCCCTCAAATTGAATCCCACAACTGCAACAGGTCTGAAGCTGAGCCTAATGGCCTGAAGAGGGATCTTTATCCAGTGATCAAAAGCCAGGCCAGCTGAGGGGCTAAAGGCTCCGTGGCTGGACAAATCACTGAAACACCTTCTTTAAACATTTGCCACATGTTTTCTAATTTTTATGTAACGGCCGTCATTATGAATGTCTTCAGTTTGTTCTTTCAAATTTTAGAATCCACTATGAGCACTGCAACAATCTGCGCATCTCTTTCATATCCATAAACCTTTCAACCTCAAAAATGTGGGAGGAAATTTCACTCTCACAGCAAAAGTGTCACTTCCTGGTCCACTGTATTCAGTATAGTCCTATATATAGGCCCGCTCGATGTGTCTACAACAGCCTGCTACTTTACATAGTCGTAATGATGACCGCGGTGTTGTTAAGAGCAATGTTATAAAACAGGGAGCCGGTGTGTTCTCCCTCCATCTGTTCTCTCTCCTCTGTCTCTCTTTCTCTGTGTTCCATGACGCAAAGCCTGAGTGGGAGTGGACAAACCTTCTGCTCCCTGAGAGGACTGAGTGGGCCGCCACCATCCGCTGTGTACACACCAGAGATGGAGGGAGAGATGGAGGTATAAGGGAAGGGAGAGGAGGGAGGGAAAAAGATTGAGGGTGACAGAGGGAAGAATTTTGGACAAAAGTGAGCAAATGCCTAAGAGCTGGTGACAGCGGGAGACAGAGGGAGCAAATAGTGGGAATGAACAGGAGACGAGAGGAGAGATTGAGAGTGATATTGTGAGATTTAGGGAAGGATGGGCTGGTTTATTAGAGGGAGGGAGGGAGATGTGGATGAGTGAAGGGTGGGGAGATGGAGAGGGGATGAGCCTAATAATGGGGAGATAAGAATAGAAGAGGAGCGGAAGCAGGCAAAAAGACAAAACAAGACATATTAAAGGGCAAGACAAAAAGGAGTAAGGAATAAAATAAGGAATTAGGCTGACAGGCCTCAGCAGCCTGCCAGGAAACTCTGCCAGCTCTTCTAACGTGAAGACTTTTTAAATCTACCAGCCATTTGAAATAATCACATCAGTTCCTTTGGCTCTGGTGTCCAGACAATAGCTGTGTTCACACGCACACAATAATGCGGTGCAACTACTGCCAATATTCAAGACAATTGTGTGATTCAGCTGCTGCGCGTCGATTCTATAAAGTGACACCTCCCGGAATAATCTGGTTTACATGTGACATGGTTATTGTGAGTATTTCAAGCTAGCTGCCCCTAATAGAAAAACATAAGCAAAGTCAGCAGCTAAACATGCAAGCCGTAAAGAAATTTATGCTACGGGAAACAGAAGAAAATGGAAATCTGACGTTCAAATATGTATGACCTTACACCATATACATTACCTATATGTTGTCATATATGTTACGGTCATAACCAAATGTATCATCGCTGTCCCGTGGCAACCACTTATCTCCAAAATGTCAACTTTTTAGAAACTAAGAAAAACAATCCTGTTTTTAGCTTGGCAGCTGTGAACTTTTCAGGTTATCTAATTAGTTTGGAAAAACTTGAATAAACCCGAGGGATGTAGAACTTTCTGGACCCATAGAGGAGAGCGTAAATTCTCAAATGAAGTAAAAACATGAAAACCACCAAAACTGGACACAAGTGGTTTTCAGTGGACAGCGATGATATATAGTATACCCACCCTCTGGATATGGTGGTATATGTGGCCTATAAATGCTTAACATGATTTGTAGCTTATGTATATATACTTATAGGGTCATATATGTGCACCCATATCTGATCAATATATGACAATATATATGATGACTCAAAAACTGATGTGGATGCATGTATTTGTAATATTTTACACATGTACTGTATGCCCACATGTAAAATTGTGCCAAATTTGAATATATTTAAAATACTGGTATTTAACATAGACATGCACCTACCACAGATGAAAATCCCCTGTGTGCACATACAATATGCGAGAACTTGGCAGAAGAGTAAATATGCTATGTTTCTTGACTGATGTGACTGGGTCATGCTGTGGCATAGCCTCTTTAATCCAATGTAAATGTAATTGACCGGTAAGCATGTTTTACACATCCACATTTCATCTGCACATGGCTCAGAAAGACTTGTGTAGGCAAGTGCATCCACTTTTGGACTAAAATACAAAATCGATAGAAGCTCACAGCACATCTATCGACAGAGGCTACCAGCACAGCTGATGCGGGTCAGCTGGGAGGGCGTGCATGAAAACCTCCCAAATTCCCTCTGTGGATTTTTCTAATGTTGTAGAATGACATGTCCAACGCTGCCGTGCCTGTGAGACCTCGCCTCGCTACAGAGGCCAATTAGAAGAGGTTGTTTGGCCACTGTCACTGATGCTCTCCACTCCCACTCACTGACTTGGTTTAGTATTTTGCACTTTAAATTATTCCATTTTACTCTGGTCAGTGTGTTTTAGTTATTTAATCCTTTTATTCCTTTTTATCATTTTATCCTTGCATCATCCCTTTTATGTACTTACATAAATCCCATGCACTATAATTTATTCTTGATGTATAGTATTTTAGTATTGCATTTTATTATGTAGGTTAGCTTTTTTTTCCTTGAGGTGATTGCTTATTTATCTGTGTCTGCATGAATGTATGTGCTTCAGTAGCTATGCAGTTTCCCCTTGGGGATTAATCAAGTATTTACCTCCCTACCTTCCACATTAGCTGGGAAATATAGATCAGATTTATCAGATTTATCTTGGGAAATGTGCACATTGACCCACCACTTTTATGGGCTGTTTGCCCTCCAGGAGGAGGATCTAGAGCACACGGTTCTGCAAAAGTCTTCCCCCAAGCTATCCGACTCCTTAACTCCCAGTAACCCCCATACCCCTACACACACTCACACACTCACTCACACGCTAACACACACATTGACTGACTCATACACACACTCCCGGACTATGTCGGTCTATGAGCTGCTTTTAACCTGTGTGTTTATATTAAATAGTCAGCTGTTATTTATGGACAGTCTTTCTCTTATGTGAAATTTTTCTTCATTATGTGCAACACACTTAGGTCTGTTCACAGTATAGCGATTTAGTTAATAGCATAGCAGATTTCTTTCACTATGTGCAGTATGCTTATGTCTGTTTTTTTAGTTTTTTATCATAGCAACTTTTCTCAAAATGTGCACTAAATTCATGTCTGCTTTAGAGCAATTTAACTTGAATCTTGAATCTTAAATGAATACCCCAAACTGAAAGGCCCATTCCTTTGGCAGAGAGGGCTTTTTTTTTTAAATAGGGTTATGAAAAATGTATGAAGTTAGAAATCTAGGATTAGTAGATACCTAGAAGCTACAAATAGTTTGGTTTACCAAAATAAGTCAGTGAGTGAAAACAGCAGCCTGTCTTTGTTGTGTAATAGCATGGTGCTCCGTTCCAAAGTCTGCCTGGAATTCCTATAGGAGTCTAATTGAGCAGCGTTGCTGTCTGGTAATGTCAGGCGAACGACTGCTCCATTTGCTACCAACTCAGCATTTCAGCGCTGCGCTCATCTACGGAGGGGCTCGTTTCTAAATTTTACTCAGTGCTCATTTGCGTTTGCCAAGTTTGCTAAGCTGGCATCTGATGCTACTCCTTCAATCAGCTGAGGTGAGAGTGACCAACTAACGGTAAGCAGGCTAACTGAGCTTAGTTAGCTCATTTATTTGTTGGCTTTCTGCCTGGTGGAACCATGAAGAAAGACTTCACTAATGGTATTTAGTTGTTTCTCTCATTAGTTAACATTCTCTAACTATAAAGCCATTAGATGTGGTGACAGTAGCTGCAAGCCTAATGGTAACTAATGATGTTGTGCTCAAAATGTCATGGGGTTTCCCTTCTTGGCTGTGATAGGCTATCAAACCTGTCACTCAAATTGCACTGGTCAACTAAAGGTCACGCCCACAGTTAACAACACAGGGGTTTTGGTGCACTTAATAGGAGGCTTAGAAAACAGCTACTTTGTATATTTGCAAGCAAGAAAGTTTCCATTTGATTTATTGTTTGTATGAGGTCATTTGCCAAGCATATTCAAAAGTCTTTAGCATGATATATTTCTGAAAGGGGTTTTAAGGGAGTAACCTATGATCTTCATTGAATCTCCATTGGTGACCAGTGGGCATTGCAACAATGCTGATTGAGCTGGTACCCCCCACCCTGTCCCATTGAACAGTGGCCCACTGACTCCAATAAAAGAAAAAGTCATGTTTTCACAACAAAGTGAAAATGCAAAATAGCATCATGCAAAATTACAGGAATAATAAAACTGCCTTGTTATTTGTTTTTTTTATGGTGTAAGAACAAGGCATTTCTTTGCAGCTGAAATGTCGTGTGATGTGAGTCATTTGCTTGTAGCACACAACAGAGTGGGCTACGCTCCCTCGAGTGAGCCAGAAACCGTTGAGTCATTCGTATTGATCAACCTGTGCAGATATATGATGGTCATTTTGTGCTCCACCTCTGTGTGATTACACCTAATGGTAGTCACATTATTAGAGTAGGGTGTCACGGGTCCTGCCTTGTCTTTTCTTACGGTTGCATTTTTGTGTGTCTGCATGTGGTCAATAATACAATATTTTAAACCAGAACCGCTGATGAAGGTCCCACTTTGTCATATTGAACTCCCTCTCTGTTTTGATCCCTCCCTCTCCCACGCTCCCCCTGTCTTCTGCTGGTTATCTTTAGTAACTCAATCCCCCTCCTGATCCATCGGTGGCTATTTTACAATTTGGCTATATCCAGCTCTGAGGTAACAAGTGACACCTTCTGTTTCCATGCTTCCGGTCGCTAGGCAACCTCAGCAATTATGCCACTGCCAAGGGTAGGGAGGAAGTAGCACCCCGAGGCCCCCTGCCTTCACTCATCTCGGCAGTGGTCAGTCGGGCTCCGTCTCTCTACGTGCAGAGCTTCCGACCAAGCCGGTGATGAGGGCCGCTGTGCCACGCTGTGTTTTCCACTCCTCTCATTAAATCTGCTCTCCTTCCTGTGTTAACAGATAACAGTTGTCTGGCAAGGACGTCTGCGAGGCGTTTGCCAAGTGTAGGGAAAGACTTTGCTGCCCTCTGTTGTTCGCTACAGTTCACTTCCAGGGTCAGCAGCCCTATTTCTTCCTCTCTATTTATTTTCAAATGTGAACGTGTAAGCGGTATAGTTGAGCACACATAATTGCACATTGTACACAAGGACTAAATGCAGACAAATTGCATTAAAAAAACTTTCGATTTGTTTGCTTTGTCTTCATTTTAAACACTATTCTTTCACAGATAAAAGTGGCAAAAATTGGCTTTGATGGATGCCCATTGTTCTTACACATAGGCAGTGTACCCATTATTATAAAGAACTATGCAAAATAATGTCTCTCCTTACCATTTACAAACAAGTATGGACAATATGAATTCTTAACAATCACAGCCATTCAGTGAAATAATATGTCCAGTAATTATTCTTATGAAGTTGTCTACTTTGCTGTGAATGCAGCTATTGAAAAAGAGAGTGAAATGAAACATTTTCCATTCCACAGAAATCACAGTCATAGTTTTTTGTTTTTGTTTTTGTTTTTTAACATGATACTACTGCAATATTTGCCTGGAATTTTCCAAACTTTTGTCCCACTGTATATACAGAAGACAAAAAAGTCATGCGTTTGGAAAGGCTCACAGAAAGACGTCCTGATCTTTTGGTTACTGTGTTTGTCCTGTAAAACAGCAACTGTTCCTATACAGAGATTGTTCTCTACATCATTTTTATTTATATCCATGCCAAAAGAGATTTCAACCAAACGAAAGCCTCCACCAGCAACCTGAAATCCATTGCACTCCAGATGTCATCATGACCCGGTGGACTCCACACACACACACACACACGCACAGTCACATGCGCACATCACACATCCAGTGTGTTGGCGTCGGCGGACAGCAGTTGCATGTTTATTTGGCTTTTGGAGCCAACTAGGGGACATAAATCAAGGCTTTGTTACCAGAAAAAGATGCATGTCCACTGTATTTTTTTTCCAATCTCATTTTCATCACACTTTGTTCCCCATGAATAAACATGAGTGGAATTATACTCAAATAGAAACACGCTTCAGAGGAAAGTGTATTTTTAAAGGCCAGCATGGTGTGGCTAACATCTTATGGAAAAGGTTGCACATGTGTACTTTTCCAGCCCTCGAGAAATATTTTACCCGGCTGTCGCTGACGGTTAAAAATAATTTTCTTAAATGAGGTAAAAACAAACCAGATCCAGCTGACATATACATAGCACTGTCTGAAACTGACACTATATGAATGTTTTAGTTTGGATTTAGTTTAGATTTAGAAATTTCTTTGACTGTTTCTTATACTTCTGGCCCAAGGTTTGTGACACTGATATATTAAGTTTACAGCAGTGTCCATCGTTTGGCTCTGCTTTCCTAAAATGGTTTTTATCTGGTTTTTGTCTGACAGTGAAGGGAAGTCTTTAATTTAGCCCTGAAATTTGGGGAGATACACATCTCTGAGCAGCGGGGCTGTGGAGTTAGGACGATTGTAAGGGCCTGTGACTGACAGGGGCCAAAAGTTTTTTGTTTTTTTTTAGAATGCCAAATAAAACCTCAGGAACATCATGTTCCTTTTCTTTTCTTGTTTTCAGAAAAAAACTCCAACTGCAACATCCAGTTGACCTGTAAAATTTACCATAAAATTTGTTGTGCACAATCAAGAATCCAAGTGGAAGAAACCTTTTTATTCGATAACCACTTGACCTTTCCTTTAGCGCCACCATCAGGCCATTCTACTCCATTTCCATTTCCATTTTGTTTTCCATTTTCCACTTTTACAACTGCTGCTGTTATAGTTGGTAAGTACAGTTAGTTCAAAATTGTTGCCTTTCCTTTGCCTGTTATGTCATTGGATAGATGATTTTTTTTTTAACTATAAAGGTTAATGTATATTTAAGTTGTATTTATTTTAAGTTATTCATTCATTAGAATTTTACCATTAAAATTACATTTAGACTGTAAAAGATGGCCTTAAGCACATTTCTTATAGAGAGTGTGAATCTTGCAGTATATGGTGAACTCCACTGTATATAGGATGTTGCATTTTGCAGTTTGTAAGTATTGGAGCCTGCAAAGGTAGTTATTTAAAGCTTTGAATGGGTTGATTTGGTTCCTGAGGTGTGGTTACAGCAATTGTGGAGGGCTTGGCGTGGCTTAGGGTGCTGGGGCCCAGTCATATATCTTTTCATGGGGCTGAAAATCCCTGGCGGCACCCCTGTGTTGAGATGACAGCGTTCGGGCTAGTGTGAGAGGAAGTGCAAGCCTTCCTCACCTTCACTTTCACTTTATGTACATGACACACATATATTTGTTTTGCCATGAATTGCTATGATGAACCCTCTCAACAGCCAAACCACCATCTCCAATTTGTTATTCTGTCTAACTGTAATAAGGTATTCAGTCATGCCATATGTCCTCTACAGATAGATTTGTAGCACTTCAGTTTTGGGTTTTCTTGTATTTTCCAATTATATGTGTATCTATTTTTAGTTTCTTTCTTCTTCGAGTCTATTTGATTGTATGTATTTCTTGGGAATTCTTCAGCAGGTGTTCCGTTCCCAGTGAAAATCTTCAGTAACTTCTGTTATGTATCGAGATGTAACAAGATTTTTCAGTTTGGACTGTGGTGAAGCTGTTTTACAAGAATTGGTGTTTGTTTTCAAGGGAATCAAAATTTGACATTGTCCCTTCATTTCCTCCTTGTTGGTGGTGTTTTGACAGAATCTGGTTTTCCTTTCCAAGAGCCAGCAGCTGAACAGGTAAATATCAAACATGTTTGATGAGAAGCTAACCTGCTGCAGTCTCTTTCAGCTTCTTGCTCACACTGTTTTTCTTCACCACAGTCAAACCTGTTTCAACCTCAAAAAGCCTTTACAGATGTCCCTTTGAAAACAGGAGACTCACCACTTAGTTGCATCCTTGAAATGGTCCACAGGTCTCCACAGTTCATGCTGTGTTCATTTGAACCTGGCCATCAGAGATTTGGTCTCATAAATTTCTGACAAGCAGTGAGATTTTGTGTTTTGTATTTTTTAAAAATAGCTTGTCCAAAACTATTGTGGCAGCTAGATCTGCCATTTCATGGCTCCAATGTGTTAAATAATAATAAAAATGGATCTCGCAGTTATTATTGTTTGCTTTGTGAAACTATATATGTAAAGGAATCTATTTTCAGAGATGATGCTGTTCCACAGTGTCATCATGTGTTTAACATCTCCTGACTGACTTGTGGCCAAAGGGACTATCTTTAGTAAAACTGGTTTGTAGCTGTTTAACCTGCAGTGCATGAGATGAGATCACTTCTCTTTTTCTCAGCATTGTCATCAAAAACAATCTGTTGATACATTAAAAAGTAGTTACTTTTTTTTTATCTTCAAAAGGGAAAGCCACCTATTATTCATCCCTGCAGGCCTCTGGGATGAGCACAGAGGGAGACTTTGTGAATTCTTAAAAAGAATGTGTCATTTCAAACACACCTGGGTGCCTTCTTTGGATTCCTTTTAATAATAACATAAGTTGTGTCAAAATGTATTGGCATTAGCATCGCCATTAAGTTGGATTGAAAAGGAAATATGCTTTACTCAAAGACATATCCATTTTAAGTGTGCCTGTATATTTTCATTATCGAAAATAGTGATTCATCATATTTATTTATTTTATTTATTTTTACATATAGGCCTTCGTGTAAAAGTGCAGCAGCTCTTTCACATGTACACTATGTATATTTAATGGTGGGTAAACCCATATATTAACCTTTTTACACTGCACTATACATTTAGGTTATAAATGTCACTTCTTTCTTGAGTGTGTTTTTTTTCCCTTTCTTGTTCCAGTATACAGTAGGGGACATTTCAGTGTATTTTCAAACTCAGATTCAACTTAGAGGTCATATATTCCATGATTCACATACATCTTGCTGGAAACACCTACAAGTCACTCTAAAAATTTGTATTATCAACAATTTAACTCCAGTAAGCCCTGATGTTCAGCACTAGTGGAAGGCAAATGTTGCTATCATGGAAAGTATGTGCTGCTTGTGTATATATCCATCCATATACTTGGACGTTCACGTTACGCAGTGAATAAACAGTACATTTATTCCCACATTCAAAATGAGGGGAGGGCTGGGGGGGGGGCAGGGGGTAAGGGGGGCACTTGATCCCATTTCTAAATTTGACAGTCAAGCTTCCTGCAAGTGTGCGTTGCCACGGGCCAAGTGCACTATTGTGTAAACAAGACCTGTGAAGCAAGAGGGAGAGAGAGAGAAAGAGAGAGACAAGCATTGCGTAAGTAAGCCTGGGCTTTTTTTTTTTTTGCAGCGGTGGACAGAAAATAGCAGCCTGGGGGACTAAAAGTAGTCTCTCCACCACAGATGGCCCCCACGCTTTCCGCCAGTGGGTCAGTGGGTGAGGGAGGAGTGGAGGGGAGTGGAGGAGCGAGGAGAGGCTGCAGCCATACGCTGCTATGCTGGGGAGAGTGTGTGGGCGACGTGGGCAGCAGGAAAGACAAGGACTTCCAAGGCCAAGTGGGCCGAGGTTTACAGTACACTGCTAAAAACAGCCATGATGACGACAAAAGGTCAGCCGGTGGATTTGTCATCAGCTATTTGGGCAACATTAAACAACTGATGAGAGAGAGGGAAAATGTTGACATCACCATTACATGTTCAGATCACTTGCCCCCACATTCTTCCGATTGCGCAAAGCTGAGAAATCAAACATTGTTTCCTGGATTTAAGATGGTGCCATATTTGGTAACATGAAACCAGGACAATACTGGGTCAGTGTGGCTCATAGCTGCTGTTATCACAGCATCACCTTTAGGTGGCTGCTCGTCTTGGTGCTCTGGAGGCTGTAGTCATGGAGCCATGGAGGGGTTTAGACAAGAGCTGTCTTCTATTCTATTCTATTCTATTCTATTCTATTCTATTCTATTCTATTCTATTCTATTCTATTCTATTCTATTCCATGCACAGCCCCTCTCCACATCAGGTCTGCCCTTTGTTAGCTCTGTAAAATTGCTGCTAAATGCATGTCATTTTCCTTGGTCTTTGGATCCATTTGAAATCTGTACATACTCACTTTGTGTTTTATATCTGTTTTTATCCTTGTCTTATTTATTTTAATTGTGTTTTTTTTTTTTTTTTTAATTTTTTTTTTTTTATTATTTGTATTATTTGGTTTTTAGTATTTATTTAAATCATGCCTAGGTTGTCACTGGTTGTTTTTAAATATACTTTATAAATAAATTGCCTGTTCTATTCTATTCTGTTCTATTCTATTCTCTATTCTCTTCTATTCCTGTATTGTCTTCTATAGCATTGTATTTGACTGTATCCTTTTTTTTTTTATATCTTTATCATTATTCTGTATTTCTTTTCTATTTTAAATATTTCATAGTATTGTATGGCCTCATATTCTATTCTATTCTATTCTATTCTATTCTATTTTGCTCTGTTCTGTTCTTTCTTATGTTACAGTTGAACCACTACTTTGCATAAACTAAGTAAAACAAAAATAAAACACCATCATAAATAGCTAGGTACTTTGTTAATCCACGAGGAGAAATTGCATAGTTACTGCAGCAGGCAAACATTCATGCAGACACAGACAAATAAGCAATAACCACAAAGAAAATAACTGTATACTAAAATGCTACATATGTATCAAGAACAAATTATTGTGCAGGAGATCAAAAAAGTGGGCATAAAATGGTGTGAGGACAAAATGATCAAAAGTATAAAAAGATAAAATAAGTTAAACACACTGACCTGGGTAAAATGGAACAAAGTAATGTAGAAAATGTGAAACCAAGGAATGATGTCCATTCAAAATTTATAATCAATCAACAATCACGTCTATAATGCTAATGATCTTTGCAATTAATCTTTAAGTCTGGTGCTCAGAATGATGAACATGGTCAGAGACAAATACACTGGATGTGAAAGAGATACATCTCTGAATCAGGGAAGGCAGTGCAGCTGCTCACTTCACAGTTTCCCATAATCCCTGCAGTATCAGCAAACTACCAGCAGAGAGCAAACAAGACTGCTGCTGTCGACACAGAGTGGAGCTCCCAGAGGTGTTGCTGCTCTGGAGCTCAACTGGAATGTTTGAATCATTCACTGGAACATTTTGCCATTTCCAGCCAATTATCAACCAGATTAAGAATTAAGCTCCTCTTATTACTGGAACTAAGGAGAGGTGGTGCAAATCAGAATCCACTACAAACCCTTCATGACACTTGCATTTTCAGTTTGCCGATGTGCATTGTATTGGTCCCTATCAAATAAACCATAAATAAAAAATAAGCAAATATGACTGAATAAATGAATGAATGAATATTACAGTGACCCTCAGAACCAGTTAACCTTGCAACAGAGGAACAGCTATGTCTCAAGAATTCAAGTGTGTATTCAAGTCATTTGCATTAGTGTGTAATGATGATTCTAGGTGAGCATAATCCAAAAAAAGTGGCCACCTGTGAGTGTGCTTAAACCTGACCATAAGCACAAAGGCATTCATTTGTGTATATTTCAGGCAGACTTACCATGACTATGTAAATGCAGTCAGAAATTCAGTGCCGGCTCTATCCCTCAATGCTCTCCCGAAATTTAAATAAAGGATTGAAGCTCAAGAGGAGCTTACTGTAGCAAAGGTGCAGTGAAGAGAAGGTGCACCCTCACACTTTATGCACCCTTTGTGTGCAAAAGTTCATCTCTCCCTTTTAGGCTGTCAAATTTCATGATTTGCAGCATATAGATCAGTCCCAGTATCAATCTGATGTAAATTATACAGTATTCAGAATGTGTCATCAAATTTGTGATATGATGATCACCAATCTAAAGTCAGTTTACTCTAGTTTTTATTCAGCACTACATTACTTGTTATATTACTCATTCTGATCTCACGTACCCAAACCTATCATTGCTGCTCAAAGTTTTTGGCGTCATTGCACGCAGTGGTAGTCCTCAGTTATTTTTTGCCTCCAAGGAATGCACATACTGCCCTCATGTGGCCAGAAACAACAAAACAAGAATCAAGAAAACAAGTCAAAATGGCCTACTACGTGCATGAAACCATTTTCAAGAATATGACAATTGTACTCACTCATGAGTATGATTTACTAAAATATAATGTATTCACTTTTGCTAAAGGTTTCTATTTAACCAAATTTCCAGATGTGTATGCAGCGCAGTGTGAAAAACTGATGTGGCGTACACTCACACAGACACACAGACACAAGCCAGAGTGTTGTTGACGAAGCCTTGTGGCTATATTGGGCAGCAAATTAGATTCACAGTGAGCTTGACCTGGAGCGAAGCCACAGGTTCCTTGGAAAGTTTACCAGGTCATTGACCGGAGGTGTTAAGAGAAAAAGCCTCTCACACACAAACAAGTGAGCCGAGTGCCTTTAAAGGCATAGTCAGCTATTTGTGTGTACAATCCAGGAGAGGCAGTAGCTGAGAGACAATCACTGGAAAATGTCCTTTAAAGTAATAAAGTAATAACCAGCAATATTTCCATATGAGTAAATGTTGTGCTGCTCTGTGTCGCTGGTTGACATAGCGTAATAGGAATTCAGTTAACAGCCAGGCCATTACATTGGTTGTTTTATACACCTGGTGTTTGGTAAGTCTTTCCTGGGGAAATATCAGCACAGGAAATGATGTGAAACTTCAACAGAAAGTCTAAGGGAAAAGACACCAGAGCAATGGACATACTGTTTGATGGACAGGTGATCTCTGGGACGTGCAGTGCAGAAACACCCCTGCAGTGACATGGAAACAAAGTGGTTATCCAATGCAAACAATGTGAATCCATCAGGACAACTTTTTAGGATGTTTGCAACAGCCGTATCCTCCCATCTGTCAGTCTGCTGTGTCTTTTTCCCCTTCAAAGAATCAAGAAATGAGCCTTTGGAGGAACTGGTTTCTGATTAGAGGCTAGAAACGCAGAGGAGGCCAGCTGAGGCCACACCGCAAGACATCACACACACATGATGCACACATGATGCAAACATATACACGCCCATGCACGGTCACGCATACACACATCAGCTACACTCTCAAGCCATCTATGTTACAGTAGATAGTAGTTGCAGAGAATGACATCATTGAAACTGGATGCCCCACTCACACCAATTATCCATGACTTGCTCTGCTTCTCTCCATCTCTCTCTCTCTTGCTCTCTCTCTCTCTCTCTCTCTCTCTCTCTCTCACACACACACACACACACACTCACTCTCTGTCTGCCAGAGTGCTTCAACCTCACAAGCCAGGTGATTTTGCAGGCTCCTTGGAAAGGTCCGCTTGGCAAAGTTAAGTGCACTGTTATAGTGGAATATTACAGACAGTAACAACAAGAGAGGCGAAGACACAAATAAGGCTTAAAAAAGATTTTAGGAGGTTTTCCATCCTTTTCTCAAACAGTTAGAGTTGCTTTTATACCCACTGTGCTTAAATACTGTGGTAAGTATAATATGGCATGAGCTATTAAAGCAAAAATCAGACATAGTTACATTTCTCCTCAGACCCCAACAGCTTTATTGTTAATTTAGTATTGAATTGTCATTATCTACATTGTAAACAGCGAGACACCAGGGGGAGAGAGTGAAACCTAGGATTTATTTTCTAGTTCGGATATTTTCTTGTGAGTTCAATTATAATGAAAATAAATCATACCTAATTTTGCTGGTGAACCCCCTGGAACCTCTCTAGGACCCCTGGGAGTTTCTGAAACTGCTTTCAGGAGCCATTGCCAAAGAAACCCACGGTTTCTCTGCTGTGGATCCAAGAGGAAGTTGGGACTGAATCTTGCTAAATCATGAAGTCACTGCAAAATTTAATACACAGCCTAACTTGGCAGGAAAGGGGAAGTTCGTTTGTGTATAAGATAACAATGTCAATCGATATAACATTGTTTTTTATGCAACATGTACATTTAATAGCCAAAATCATTTGAGCAATTTTATAATAATGATATTCAAGTCATACTACACCATACCATATTATACAAGATGTCCGAGATTATGCCCAAACCAAACCCATGTTTTTCACCAACATACACAGGCAGTCAGATTTTTGCCATACCCAACTGCAACACATCATTTGATAGATAATAGATCATAGTTTTCTTATATCTTGATATCACAAGAGGAGTTAACAGACTAACATGGCTTTAAACTCCTCACAAGTATAGGGCCTTACATATTGAAATGTATTTTCTCACCAAGACAGACATAATAGACTAATGAATGGATTAACAGACTTTAATTGTAGTCTGGGGCCAACTGTGGTAAATCACACTTATAATACAAAGAAGTAAACTGGCTGTAAACTCAATTAACTACAAGCATTGGCATATACTATGACATTATGAAGTGATTTTTTTTCTCTCTTAATGAAAGGCACTAAACTACTAATGCAAAGCCCTGTGCACCTTTTAACACTTTGTAAAATGCCTGTCCTGACACCAGAGGAGGAAGTAAACCAAGGAGATTTAATAGCAGTAAACAGATAAGATATTGTGGCTTTAACTCTCAGCCCTCCTCCTCATGAGAAAAATATGACATCACTCCGCGGACGAGCCAATCAGGCCGCAGAACGCGCAGGCGAGAGGAGCACTCCGTGTGTGCTCGCGCAGATTGCGTGCATTTGCTTGTGTGTATGTGTGTGAGTGTGCGTGTGTGCGTGTCTGAATGCGAACAAGTTGCTATTCTTTTTTTTTTTTTTTTTTTTTTTTTCAGTTTTGGAAACATCTTTGTCTTAATGAATGAAGGTGTGGAAGTGAAGTCGGAGCCGCAGCACGTCAGGTTAGGACTCCCATCAGTCAGAGCCGCCTGAGAACACGACTTTTCTTCAGGACACGTCGACTCCAATGAACGCGACAATAACACGCTAACTGCCTGTAGTCTTCTTGAAAAACAGCCTGTATCAGATTTGATTAATTTTGCTATCATTTTTTAAAAACACTAGCCTACTTGGAGCTGAGTCAGCAGCTGCCCACAGACAGTGTTGTTTTTTTTTTTTTTTTTGTGTGTGTGTGTGTCTGGCAGTTTGCAGTCAAGTGAAAGTCTCGTGTGCCTTCTTTTTCCTCCTCAATGTGCAAAGACGTAACGTACATTTTAATGAATTTGTAGTAACTGTCACGTGAAGAGAAACGCTAACGACAACGTAATTGTAGGGGATAAGCCATAAGCAGTTCAGGAAAACATGCTGAAGACCTTGACAAAGAAGCTAAGACGACATTCACTCAATGAGATACATCCCTTCCAACTCAAGGTAAGTTTTACCAGGATAATATGGAGTTAATATTGGCATACTTGTTTATATCACGAAGTTGAATAACTTGAAGTCACGAGCCCTGGCTTGTCGGTAGACTTTTGATACGGCTCAAAAAATAGAAATTAGGCTTGTTTGCGTAAGGTGTGGGTTTACTTTTGTCTTGTGACTTGTTCAGTTGTAGGTCAGTTGACAATGAATGTTTTTAACAGCAGCATTTCTCTGCATGTCGATGAATGAATGGGATTGTACTGTATATTCATTTGTAGTCTCTCTCTCCCTCTCTCTCGTTCACTCACTGCTTACTCACTCATTGACATCACACACACACACACACACACACACACACACACACACGCACAAGGAGAGTACATACAGTCATGGGAGCAGCTGAAATGCTCAGTGGAAACTGTCAGCCCATCCATGTTCATGTTCAACAACAAGTATGTGTGCTTTGGACGTTTCTGCTGCCTCTCAAGTCCTCAAACCCATTCATTACCATGTTAGAAAGAATTTTACCCTCCCAAGCCAGATGCTTACAGGAAGAAACCTGCACATGCACAAACCCTACATAAACACATCAGCAAACATGTGGCGTGTCAACAAACTCTCTCTCCACTCCCACACACCCTCACACAAATTGTAACTCAGCTGTTCCTACTCTGAGAATGCGAGTCAGGAGGCTCTCTGGATGTGAGTCTGCCTCAGTGTATGTGTGTGTGTGGATGCCTATCTTGGTAGTGTTTCCACAGTAATCGCCCAGAGTGTTCATTTGTGTACACACACGTAAACACACATTTAGTAAGAGAGGAATAGCTTGTTGGAAAGTGCGCAATCATAGCTGTGGTTGTGAAAAGTCCAGGTTCTCCAGCTACAGAGGGAAATGATATAGCTTCCAGGTGGCTGCGGTTTGTGTGTGTGCTGGATTGGAGGGTTAAATGGAGTTTGTTTGATTATATTGGATGAGTAGGCTATCTAGCCTTTAAAAAAATCAAACGGTTCAGTAAAAACCTTCTCATTGTCAACCATAATTGTTCAGACAACTACAGTCTTTCCCCTCCTTGCAATTTTCCGTTGCAGAGTCCATGTAAATGCTTCCCAATTGTTACTGCCTGCTCAGTTTGCATAATGCCCCCTTTTTTTTGCTGAGTAGAAGGGTGAATTGTATCCCGCATGGGTCACTAACTCGCTCCATCCACAACACTATTGTGTGTCAACCAACTGTATAGTCGCATGGCAGCCATTTTGTGCCAAAGTGCTCCTGTTCAAAGGCCTGGCTGAGGATAGGCTACAGGGGAAAGTGTGCCATCCCCATTGTCTGCTTTTGTTTCTGGTTAGTGTCCTGCTCACTGTTGGGGGGGCAGTTTGCTAAAAGTGGTAAGTGTGATGAGAAAATGACACAATTAGTATCACCTGCGTCCAAATCTGACACCATGCAAGCCTATTACAGCTATGCCTCCTGGGCCGTACACATTGGCAATTTACTAAGAAATCCCTTTGGATGTCCCTCTGATCACTAAGTCAAGTGCAAAACAATGACCGTTTCTGGACGTCTCCATTGGCAGTGTTTATCTCTTGTGCACTGGAAAGCCCACAGGACTTTAAAAAATAATGCTTTTGCTCGTTAGTTCTCTTTATAAGTAAGAATTATGCCAGTTTTGGAGTTCAGAAACATAGCTTTGGATCGGAAAAGTGTGCAGTAGGTGATGATTACATGGAGCATCTTTGAATAACATAAAGTTGAATGAAACTGAAAATGCATCAACAGTGACATTCTTGTGGTCAGAGGACTCAAATCAGTCCAAGTGCCAACTCTAAAGAGATGTTCCTCAGTGTTTTGCTGTTATTAATTTCAACAAACCAAGGCTAGATGGCTTCATATTCTAAGCATCTGCCTTCAGTAAACAGTTGGCAGCCTATGGCCTGGGTATGAACCCTGATTCAATCTGCACTCCCATTGGCTCTATAATGGTCATTCATTATTTTTAATAACTAGCAATAAAGAAAAATATGGTTCTAAGATGGCGCCTCCATCTGAATATTTGTTTTAAATGAAAGATAATGATGAAAAATACTAGGATTTAACCCCTTAAAGTAGTCTCTTGGTATTTAGTGTTAAAGAACACTTTTTTGGTGGTGTCCAGCACAAGATTGAAATGCTTCCCTACATGAGTGGCTATGTCTGATGATACTTGAATATGGAGGGGTGAATGACCACTGTAGCAGCTGACAAGGGGCTTAGGCCTCTTTGGCCTGGTTACATTAGTGTTCTTGGGAGCTTACATTAAGCAATGCTACTTAAACTACAGTATGGAGAAGATCTGTTTGAGTGCAAGGGAAAATCAACCAACTCTGACCCTGCGTTGTGTGTTTGCATGAGAAGGAGAGTATGAGTGAGTGTGGAAGGGCAGAGGAAAGCTGATGTGTGTGTGTATGTATGTGTGTGTGAGAGTGTGTGAGAGAGAGAGAGAACTGGGCGTCATGTGTACGCGGTGACATTGCCATTGATCCAGCTTAGCAAGCCGCTCAGTGATGCAAGTGAGTGACGAGGATTTCATTCAACTGCTCTTGACACACAATCATACCACTCTGTCTGTCTTCTGTCTCTCTGCATGTGTGCATCATTTTACTTATCTGTCCTATCACTCTGAATGATATTAAATCGTCTGCAATTACCTTCTTTAAGACATTCCAGTAAAGCTGGGAAATTAATTACAACAGCCACAATTTTGACTTGCCAAATTGCAAGAGGGCTGCACAAAAGTGCTTTAGTTTCCTGAGCAAGGTGCTTCATGCAGAACTGAATCCCTGAATTTGCTTAGAGTTTGAATAACTGAAACATGTATTTAATATTCATTATTTTGAGGGGTGGATGAGCTGTATTCAATAAAATGAGATGAAATGCACCACAAACTTGTTTTGTGCCAGGAGGCTATGCATTAGACAAAGATAGCACATGACAGAACAAGACATTTATGAGCCTCTCCCCTGTTATTAGTGCACTATCATGGAAAAGTGTGTGGGGAGGCCATTTTGCTTTTTAACAGTCACTTTTCTGCTATTTTTATAGCAAAGCATAGCACATCTAATTTACCAGTCTTTGTTTTTTTTTTTCACTTGGTAGCCTAATTGTGATGCTGATGAGTAAGAAGTGTTTGCATGGTTGTGACTGTGGGTGGTCCCAGTTCATTTGCACACTATTTGGTATCTCCTCTGCTTGTAGTTCTTTGAATAAAGAACTGAAAATTTGTTGCTGGTGTATGTTCACCTTTCTTTGAATTACGCTTACAATTTTGTTGTATCTTGTTTGCAATGACAATAAAGGAATTCTATTCTACTTAGGACTTTTTTTTACAGAGTTGAGGTTTTGCTCATATGCTGTGTATTGGTGCAGTACACACACACACACACACACACACACACACATCCTCCAACACACATACACTCATTCATTTGCCTTTGATCACATGTTCATTGAAATTCACAAACACTGGTGCCTTGTGCCAGGTGAAATAGGGTCAGATGGAGGTGGAAAACCTTGTTCACCAGAATTTCTGTCTTGTTAATCAACTGAATAGGCTAACTTCCCCTTAATATACAGTTTATACATAGTGATCAAGCTTTTCAGCTGTAGTGAATACAACACTTGTGTGATTGTACACAAGTAGGGAGTGTTTGTCAAGTAGCGGTACTGTCGAGTGAAAAGTGCAGCATCCCTACTTCAGTATGGCCACAGATTTTCATGGTCAGCTGTTTACTTCTTATCAGGGCAACGGCACCAGAGCTGTACCACTCCTTGGCTGAAACTGACACTTTTGGAAAGGCCTTATCGATGCTTAGCTGCAGGGATTATCACATGAGGCAGCCTATCCAGGTTGGAGTGGTGCAATCCAGGCTTAACCAGAGCTTTATACTAGAGCTGAAAAAAGAATGAAGAGCTGGCATTGACAAGGAACCTAGCAAGCATAAACGATTCAAGTTTTATAATAAAGTCTCCAGCCAAAGCATTGTTACAACTGGCTGATGAATACATTTTTAGTACATGTTATTAAAAGAAGACAATTCATGTTTACTCAATGTTATTGCTAAATATGTCCTTGATACTAACAGACTGCAAGTAAATAAACTTTTGTCCATCAATGACAAATACTTGTCCTGCCAAGAATAATAGTGTCATCCTGTCAAACCAGATACACCCTGTCTGTGAGGAAGAGCTCAAAGTTTGTTGTAGTTAGCCTTGCTAAATGAAGTAACCAAATCAGCTGTGCTTCACTCCAAAACAAATGCAAAGTTCTCTCACCCACAAACTCACACTACACAGAATGGACAAGTGAATGTGCCGTTCACATGTGCAAACATGTTGCATGAAAGTGAGAAAGCACATTTGATGACACTTAAAAATCCTAATGTTTATTTTCTCTTTATTTTCTCTGTAAAAACAGAGCAAAGCTTATTCAAATACTAGCAGATGCACCCACACTTTTGTCTTACAAGCCCAGATGAGATTTGCATGGTCTAATTTTCCATGGTCTAATGACATGAACCTTATTTGCATGAGCTGTAATTGCTCAGATGTGCACTAGGCATTCAACGGGTGGGAAATACTACATTGCAGGAAAGTAAGTCAGTGAAAATTAACATTTGATGAGTCAGACACTGGAACTCTGGCTTGCTCAAGTTGTGTGTTTGTGGTTCAACACTGTGTGTGTGTGTGTGTGTGTGTGTATGTGTGTGTTTTAATATGTCATATGTCATTGGGACACAGGATTACAGACTATTGTGACAGAAGCTGGTTTGAGCTGTTACCGCCTATGCTACAAGGGAGCTACACATGCCCTACATTTCAGCTGTTGTTCCTCTAAAATATCAACAACAACCTCTGAGCCCATCCTTTGGGACAAGGAAAGTCCAAATAGCCTGGCTGTTGTTAGTTTATATGTGCCTGTAGTTGCACAGACAGTGAGTATTATGTCTGGGAACCATCTGACTTTCGAATCAAAAGGAGAATATGTGAAAGGACAGAAAGTCAAAGTGTTGTCTCTGAAGCTTTATATGCACGGTATATGTTAAAATATCTTAGAGAAGTGAGACAAATAACTCAAAGTAAATTAAAGACTAGTGGTAACCTTAAAACAATGTACAGTCAGGGCAGGAACTTTCTGAACCATCATTGTCAGTTCATTTTGAGTATTTTGCAGCAACACATCCACAGTAATCTTCTAGTGTGCAGTGCAGCTAAAAACCCTCACAGCCACTTGCCAGGACACATTGCCTTCCCACAACTATTCCTCAGTGTAATTTTCCTCTAGAGTTCATAAAGTGATGCTATTTAACTTGAAACACAGTGGTAGGTGTGCCAAGGTTTTTGTCTTCTACACTGGCTGAGGCCTGTTCATTGAGAATCCGTCCTACCACTCAAATAACATGGAAACGCTGTACTTAGGGCTTTCCTGAAAATCTCAGATAACAATGTCAACAGCCTGTTGATGTTGATGATGCACTCTTTAACTTCAGCCACATATGTGGGAGGTATGTGACTAAATATTGAATTTGGATGACTTAAACCTGCTTAGTTTTACATTTTTACATTTTGAAAGCAGCAATGAGGATTTATTTCACCTGTAAGTTTGCAATAAAATGGACTAATATCACAACTGTATGAACTGTAGAGACTATTAGTTAGCTACTGATCATGACTTGGAGGGCTTTAGAGATTGTGATCTTACATTTGGCACCAATTATAGATAAATAAATAAACCTTTTATTTAATCCCCAGTCATTGAGTTTGCCATCATTCACAATGACATTGAGTTAACAATAGCACAATAAAACAAGATTGCAAGATAAATAAAACAAAAAACAACACATAAATAAGCAAGTAAAGAATGAATAAATAAAAATGGGCTATAAAAAACAATTAAAATTGCACTACAACTGGAAATACAGTGATTCAGGATCATGGTTTTGAATTTCTCAGATACAGTTGTGTCAAGTTTATTTCAGGTGTTGGCGCAAAAGCTGACGTTCCCAGTTCAGAATAAACACAGAGAACCTGGACCATTAGCCAATCATTAGCGCATGTATGATAGGGACCAAGTTTCCAATCCAGTCCATGTCATTTAGGGTGGTAGTTTCCCAAGAAGTGCCTTATAGATACAAACAACAACAGTTGTTTATTGCATCTTTCAGACAGAGAAGTGCTTATTGCATCTTTTAGACAGAGAAGACCAGCCAGCCTTATCGTACAGGATACAATGATGAGTATGATAACCATAGCCTGTAATAATCGTTAACCTGTAACGTCTGAGTGGTAAAGAGTCCAGTGGCTAAAATGTGGAGGCAGATGCATGCCTTTAGATCGCCATAATCCAGAACTGATGTAAAAACTGCTTCATAACAACTGCTTCCATCACCCTTTCCTACTACACATTGGGAAGTTGTCTCTGTTTCTGTAAAATTAGCTTTTTCCACAGTTTGCCAACAAAGTTGTCTAAAGATATTTGAAAGTGAACTGGTCATCTAGCCAAATGCCAAGGTATTTATATGCTGTAACCCTCTCAATGTTATGAATGGGTTCATAGTGGATATATGCAAGTCTGTATGAATAGGCCTAATTTCTGTCTCTCAAGAACACCATGAATTTTGTTTTAGTTGCATTAAGAAGCAATCTGTGATTAATGAGTACATTTTGAAGGACATGAAAAGAGAGTTGCAAGTTCTCAGTGGCTAATTTTACATAATTAGTACAATATGGTATCATTGGCATATAAATGAACAAGATAACCATAAACAGAAGAGATGCTAGGCTGACTCTTACCTTGAGATTTTGTGTCCAGTGCTGTCCTGAACATTATGCTATATGGGCTGTTATTGGTTTCCATTTTCTCACCATCAGTTCCTTATTCGGCCTTGTGGTTCTTATATTCATCATGTACATGACAGCAGAGTTTATTCCCTTGTTAAAACAGTAGAAAGGTGAAACTTGCCTATTAGTGTATACTCTATGCACTCTTCTGATGTAGTAATAGAATACTAATTTTTTTTTTTTTTTTTTTTTTTTACTGTGGCTTAAAACAATTCTATATTCTGGTTGTGAGTGCCTCCATTATATGTAGCCTGTAGGATGCTGTGGAAATGTATTTTCATATTCAGTCAAATTGTGTCTGTGAGCTGTATTGGGGTAGGACAATGGTAAATGTTTTACAGCCAAATTGTGAGGTATTGTTGGCTGCTGATTTGTATTTCGTCCTGTAGGAAGGAAGTCTCCAGCAGCATAACATGTTGCTGGACATTATTTGAAACTATACAGAGGAATTCACACTTGATATGAATTGAATGCCGCCTGCCCTTGTCTTGCTTTGAGGCCCTGGCTCCTTCCTCCCCTTTCCTTCTTTTTGAAGTGTCTCACAAGGAAGAGGAGGCGTGTGCATATTAGAGAGTGGAAGGGAGGACACTGTGTATGTTTGAGTGTGTGTATGTATGTGTGTAAGCACACACACACACACACACACACACACAAGCACAGATGGCAGCTGCTCAGCGAGGCCTCAGAGTGGTAATTACTGAGTGTGAGGAGCATTACTTAACTCTTAGCGTTGCAGTCTGTTGGGTTTCTGTATTGTTGCTACTGCTGTAGAACAGGAATTGATTTTAAAGAGACAGTTTGGTTCAGGTTGTGGGAAAAGAAAGTAGCAGCACCTCTATTAGCCAGCATCTAGTTTTGTATTTACTGAGTTTTAGCATGCTGCATGTATAATCCAGCTGTGTAAGTATCATCCCACAATATTCTGAATAAAAATGGGAGAGGAAAATGCATTGTTCCCATTGGAAACCCATTAGAGAGGTTCTGTCTTTGTTACAGAGAAGTGGTTGTTTGTGGCCAGCTAGTCACATATTTACTTTGTGTGAGTTCAAAATTAGGATTTGGATCACTCTTCTCTGGCTTATGTACCAAGGCAGCAATTTAGGTTTTGCTTTTGGTTGTTTGGACTTTTATCTTTTTCTTAATTTTTTTGACATGTGCTGGATCTGGAAGTAATTGGGTCAGTTGTGTTAGTGCAAGTTATAGTAACACAGACTCCACTGCTTACTTTATTCAACACTCAGATAAAGTGCAAGTTAAAATGCCCTCCATGATTCACTTTATGCTCTGTATTTTAGAGATATTGTGGAAAGAGAAGCCCTCTCATTCTGGAGTGTTCTTTATCACAATGAGGGATGCCAACATGAATTTAATGGGTGTTGCCTCATGGCATATTTGACCTCTGACCTCAATTCTTTTCTAGATTTCTTACCATGGCAGTGGAGAGGGAGGGGAGAGCGATGATTCAGAGGGTGAGAACCAGGAGCTTGCTCAGATTGATAGAGGTATGTGCCTTCTGCCAACATAACAGTCTTTGTTGTACGATTTTCTCATTACTTATTATGCCTCTCACAATTGAATGATTTGCATTTGCACACTTGAAACAACTGTTGCTCTTGATTGGCCAATCACACATTTAAGTTGGCAACGAACAATCTAACTTTATTTTGCAACCTCCTCTCCAACTTCTTTGATGTTTCCTGTTCATGGCCTCCCTCAGAGAGACGGAGGAATTGTGCCCTCACTCCTTTGGCCACCAGCCAGCAGCACAACCAGGGTCCTCTCTCCCCGGCCCGTCTACGACGCCTCCGCCTCCTTCTAGATGCTAACCTGGATCGTCACTCCTCAGAGGAAGAGCTTGAGCGAATCAGCTGTGGTGACAACAGGAAATGGGCATCAGCACTTCCCCACCGCCATAGCGACCACCATAGCAGCGCCTCCAGCGATGAGGAGGTACGGGACCTCTGCGGCTGTGGGTCACCAGCTGCCTCTGCCAGGCCTCTGGTTGAGCCTGGGGCTTGCCTGGCGGCTTCCCCCAGCCCCGTGCTCTTCAGCTCCAGCCCACCACACAGCCTCAAGCCACCCCCCATGCGCTTTCAGCTCCAGGTGGTTCAGCCAGTGGCGCGTCCCATAATTTTGACCCACTTTGACCAGTCAGCGGCACCCTACCGAAAGTATCGACACAGCTACGGCGGGGAGCCAGGGAGGCCTAGTCTTGACTTAGAGAAAATGCAACAGGTTAGTAGTTAACTTGATTTTCTATTGAAGAGAGTGTTTGTATTTGTGTAGTCTGCTTTAGAGGGTTCAGATAATTATACTGCACTGCCTCAGATAGGTAGTATGGCAAGGTCTGTAAACTGTTTTCATTTTCATTCCATTAACTGTATACCACTTTGTCTCAAAAAATTCCCTGTTTTCAGAGGATTACCCCTTTAAGCATTAGTTGTGTTACATGTTGTTGGCAACAAATTATGTAAGTTTTAAATATGTGTACTACATTGAAAATGAAGAGATAAGAGAGCAAAGAGGAGCCTTACACTACCAGGCGAACAATGTTAACAATTACGTTGGTCTGAGGATTAGGTCCAAAAGTACAATAATGTCTCCACAGTCCACCCAGCTACCCTACACACACACACACACACGCACACACACACGCACGCACACACACACACACACACACACACAGACACAGACACACACACGCACGCACACGCATGCACAAGAGCACGCACGTGTACACACAAAGACACACGCAATCATCCCTTTCCATAGCCGGACGTTTGCCACCACGGTGGTCTGGCTGGAGAAGGATGAAGGAGAGGGAGGCACGGACGGCAGATGTCCGCCCTCGTTTCTTACAAAGGCTGGCAAGCGAGGGGAAACGATGGAGGGGCGGAGGCAGAAGGAGAGGATTAAATAAACAACAGAAAAACGACAGCCACTAATGAGTCATGGAGAAGCTGGTCCGCTGATCATTAAAATCCAATAGACTTGTTGGCCCACACCGTAGATGGGAAAAAAAAGTGTGTGTGTGTGTGTGTGTGTGTGTGTGTGTGTGTGTGTGTGTGTGGGTCTCTCAGTGTGTGCGGACAGAACCTGCAGGTTTCAGGGGTCCATATGTCCATTGGTTTTTTAGAGGGAAAGAACAGATGATGAGAGGCAGTGGGCAGAAATGAGAGGGGCAAAAGAAAAAAAGACTGAAAGAGAGGGTGTGTGTCTGTCCTCATGTCAGTGAGTTTGTTGCTGTATCATGTGTTTGTGTGTGTGTGTGTCTTGATGTGAGAGTGTATGCACACTCAGTCAAGTGGAATGGGAGGTGCTGCAGGGGAATACAATAGGGGGCCTACAGAGGTGGCTAGCAGACACTGCTCTACTCTGCCATTAACCCTTTAGCTGGACAGCTTCCAGTTACCAAGCCTGCCTCAACTTATGCACCGCCTCCATGTAATTTCTTTCACAGATGCTGTTCTGTAGTTCAAGCCAAAGTAGAAAGATGACTGTGTTGGCTGCATGAGAAACTCTGCAGCTTAAAAGAGCCAAAACCCGAGGATTAAATGTGATGTGAGTGTTAGTTGAAAGACTAATGCAAAACTGTGATCTAGGGGATTCCATTATAACATTATGCCATGAACCCCCAAATAGATGTATCACTCTGGACCACATATTCACATTTAGTAAGATTATTTCCTTTGGAACCCCAAGTGAGAAGATTTTTCTTTCTAGATATAACTTGACAAGTCATAATATAATTGTGTATTCTTTATGTGGCATGACAGCAACAGCTTGGAGAGTGAATCTGGTGATCAAAGTTGCCATCCTTAAGCATCTTCTCCTTGTGAAATAGCTGTGAAATTATTCCCCATTTTGTTTGGGAACCACCTAAAACCCAGTCAAGGTCCCATAATGGTCCCTAGACCCCTCGTTGGGAACCACTCATCTTGGACTATCCAAGGCCAGTGATTGGCAAGCATGCAACGCCACCATGCCCCTTGTGTGACTAGCATGAGCTGCATCCTGGGTGATAGATTTTTTTTTTTATCTCCTAATATTCTTAAGGAGAGGGTTAAAGGGTCAGCAGGGTGTTTTCTTGTAGTCTCTGCTAATCCATCATGCATGCTAATCCTTGCCCAATTGCTTAGATGTGGCACTGCCATTGTTTGTTGGCCTGATTATTGTGGATGGAGAACAGTTTCGGTGGCAGATGTCTATTTTGCAGATTGTTTGAGAAATATATCAGACTTGTGTGTGAAAAAGGTTCAATAAAATAGGAAAAGAAACACACTTGTTGCTTCAGCACTCAAATTTTAGCAGGATTCTTCAATAATATTTACACAAAATCGGGGTCGCTTGATTTTAATTTTTTTCACTTTACTTTTTATAAGTTGATTTTGGGGAATCAAATACAAAGTACAACTTCTCTTTCTAATGATATTCAAGAAACTTTGACCCAAATGGACTGTACGACCATTGTTATAAAGAGATAGGGTTTGGCGGGAGGTGAGCATGAGGGCAAGTGCACACCAATTCACCCACTCCACAACAGCAGGAGTCTTGTGTTTCCATTCTTCCCTGTGCTCCCTTCCCCCTCAGAAGCTACCTCCCCGACCCAAGACAATTCGATGATTGTGTGGTCCCTCCACCCCCACTGTTCATGAGAATGGTGGAGCTGCGTGGACATGGAGGGGAGTGGGAGACAGGATATTGCATAAGCCTCATTGACTGATTGTTTAGTTTAGTGAGACAGCTGGATTTGCTTCACTTCCTTGATCATCCTGATTCAGCGTTAATTGACTGACAACATTCGGTTCTTGTTGCTCCTAACGGCTCGCTTTCTTTATAGCATTCATATTTTAAAATAGTGGTCCAAGTGATAGTTGATGCTTTAGGTGATGCAGCGCAAGTTCTTTATTAATATGCTGAGTTACAACCAGCCCTCACTAGTGGGCTATGTACATTTTTTGTTAAACACTACAAAAACTTCCTGGTGATATTGCACAAGATGAGCAAGTCCAACAAGAATGCACCTTTTACAAAGTTACAAAGTTTCTCTGACATATAGAGAAGCTGCAGCAGTAATTTTATCTATATTCAGAAGAAGGAATTGTACGATCCTCTTTAGCTGACACTGTATATTCTTGTTCTCCACAGAAAATGCTGCTGAAAAAGAACTGCGGGGGGAAAACACGGACCATAAAGATACGGGTGAGTTTATTTTTATTCAAGTTTCACTTTCTCATAGTAATGCAGTAAAAGCTGATTGTAGTATTTCACCATGATGTGTGTGCACTATTTATGGTAGGTTAAAAAGCCAGTTGAAATGGCTCTAATGACGATCAGTTGTTTATTCAAGTGGTAATAATTTGAACACAAACACACACACAGTCCCTTTCCTTTTATGCAGAACCATAATAGGCAGTGCAGATCAGGGTGTCCATTACAGCAGTGATAAGGTTGCAAGGTTGCTCAGCCCCCGTGAACAGCCCAGTCTGTCTTGTCGCCAACACCTTGATGTGCCTCCAACTGCATGCTGGGACAGCATCTGGCAACAGCGTTTGTTCTCATGCCCTGCTACTGACAGAGCCATGCTTGAGACATCTCAAAACCTGATAGCCCTGTCAAATAGCACCAAACAAAACACTATGTTAATGCAGGGAAGTCTGAGACAAAGGAACAAGAAGCAGAATTTGGTCTTGTATGTTTTTTCGGTGGCTTGTAAATTTGTTCTCGTCATGAAACAGGCTCCACAATCAAGCTGTTTAGGTGTCTTACTGGCATACATTTTCTTGACTTACAGCACTGTTATGGGTCATTTATTATATGGTTCATTTTTTGGTGAAACTCAGGTCCAGCACTGCTAACTGTGGTGGACCTCCTAGATTTGGTTTGTACTAAGGAAGGGAAGCATGTTGGAGAACTAGAGTCGACTGGAACAAGCCTAGGCATCTTGGCAGAGCGCAGGCCACTCCAGAAGGATGCACAGTGTGGTGAGAAAAGTGACGTTATTACACGTTGAGTGGGATAGTGACAATCGAAGCTCATCAGACACTTGTTTATGTACACACGCACGCACACTGACACCGATGGCTGCATGTAGGTTCCTCTGATCCCCTACGTATGAGTGAGAGGTGCTCGATGCCTGAGCCATGCAAAAAAACAATAGAAAACTGAGGCTAATCTTTCAGAGCGGCTGAGGAAGAAAAGTGAGTTACAATGAGAGATGGAGCAGAGGAGGAGGAAGAGGAGGTGGAGTGTTGTGCGGTTCCCTTGTGGTGTATTTCCAGGGATGAAGTCATTTTCCATTTATAGCCCGGCCGGCTGCTATCTGTTTACCTCCACTGATACTCAGAGATATTGCTCATTATCTCCTCTTCTCACTGGTCTTGTTGGTAGTGTTGTTGTCCCTGTCAGTGACGTCTACTGGTGCTGGTTATGTTCCAGTGCAGACATTTTCTAGTAGCCAGTACACAGCAAGTCTTTTATTGATGAGCCATTTGGGGGGTCTGTGCTTCTTCACATAAGGGCTAAATGACATGATAAAAAATTATATTGCAATTAATTTTACAGATGTTGTGTAAGTATGCACAATATTGAAGGTTTTGCTGATATACGATATTCTGATATTTACCACCTCTTTTGGCTGATGCTGTTACTGATACCGATATATGGACATATTTTCTTCCACCTAATTTCAGAGAACATCAAATTTCTCCTGCAGTGGAATTAACATTTTAGCATGCCTTTCTCTTATGGTGAAGGCCCACATAAAATACAATGCTTTACAAAATGTACACATTCCACTGGGCAAAATAAGAAGACTACTTCAACTTAGGTTATGTAAAACATGCTATATTTATTTTTATATAACATTTTCTTTCAAACACAACTGTAAGATTCATCCCACTGAAACAGGCTTGGATGATGCTCTTCCTGAGAAAATCCTGACAACAGCCACAACCAGCACAGATTTGGCCTGTTGCACATATCGACACGTCATATCGGCAGAACTCAGTCATGCCGATATTATCGTGTATCCCTAATATTGTGATTTGTGATATGATTCACCATTTTAGTCAGGGCATCTCTGTAGCACCATAATACTTTATGTTTTGTCATGAATTTTACCTTTATCAAAAAAAATGCAGCTCCTGTGAGTTGGATATTGCACATGGCCATATTGCAATTTCAGTATTATTTTGATAAATTGTGCAGCTCTACTTCACGCTATTGACTGTTTCCACCCCAAATACCGTGATCCACCTGCTCTCTCTTTCTGTCTTATATCTTTTCTTTGTCACGTTCTCTCTCCCTCCTCTAACTCCCCTTTTCTGTCTCTCTTTTCCTTTTTATCTTTCAAGCCTGAGTTTCTTGGCTTGGGTCCAGGCGAGACACTGGATCTGGACAAGAGTAAATGAGGCCAGTCTTAGAGGAGGCTGGAATCAAGCATGGGAGTTATGGGGTTGAGGAGGTCGGTGGTGGCGGGTGTGTGTGTGTGTTAGGGGGTGGCTTGTGTGTGTGTGTGTGTGTGTGTGTGTGTGTGTGTGTGTGTGTGTGTGTGTGTGTGTGTATGTTTGTGTGTGTGTGTGAGCAATAGGAAAACATAGCCTTGGCTGCTGCTGCTGCTGAACGCCTCCACTCTAGGGGCTGGAGGTGAATAGGAGAGGGGGTGATGAGAGCTTCCCAGGCTGTTGCAGGCAAGAGTGATGGCATCTGGTTTCAACCACCGTAAAGAAGAGGCGGAGAGGGGAATGAAGATTGATATAGATGAAGGACAAGGATATGGAAAGATTGGAGGGGAAGGAGAATGAAGTGAGAAAACTTAGATGAAGTGAGAAATATCTTACTGATTGCTCAGTGACTCCTAGTAATACTTTTCTTATACTTACAGAAATGTGTTTTAAAATCCTAAAGCAGCTCTTACTGTTAGGACAGCGTTTTGCAATAAATTGCATGGGTTGCATGGGATGTTGAGAAAATTTTTGTACAAGCATTGTTGACAGATGTGTACAGGAGGGTGGTGCCAATTCCTCTGAAAGAAAAACACACTTTGAATGTGGAAACTTTGAATGTGCAAAAGGAAGGCCAGTTGGTGATCAACAAGACAAAACTAGAACAATCCCAGATTTCATTTGAAACAGTTTCTGATGAAGAATTTTTGCCAAACCCGTTGAGCTTCAGGTGAAGTAGGATAGAAACGCAGCTGCTCCTTTTGATGTTATTGTTGTTAAACAGTGTGTAACAACTGAAGGACTTAAACTTCGCTTGACCCCTTTAGGCCTTAAATGTCTGTCACACTGCAGGCGAACACTGGACAGCTCTATGGGGAGTGCTAATGCGAATGGGGATCCACCCTTAGGTATCACTCTCCTCTGGAGATGAATGACTTACAGCCACCATATGGAAAACATCTCAACAGTCTTACCAGGTTCATCTTGTCCTTGCAGTATAACTTGTTTTTTCACTACTTAAGAGGAGAACTTAAAAGAAACTTTTTTCATGTTTACACTGATGATGGTAAATGTGTGGGTGTGTGAAACACTTCTAAAAGGTATTGGGAATTGCTGCCATGTTACTGCGACTGGGTTGTCAGTGTTGAATCCCTCAAGATGTTGGCTGCAGTCATAGCAACACCTGTAGCCTCACATGCAGAGGAAATAGTGCCTTATTGTATATGCATTGATGTCACTAGGTACTTTTCCAGTACCAGTGTTTCATAACAGTGCTGCATCACACTGCTGCAGTGCAAGTCAGTTACAGTGACACTGTTTGCACCGAGATGGAGTTGTGGCTCGGGGATTTTCAAAGTGGAATCCAGGGAGTCCTTGAAGGTCTTCCAGGGGGTCCTCAGCAAAATGCAGAATAGTTTAATTTCATTGTAATTTAAATGTTTGTGAAAGTTATCTGAATGCACCCTGAGGCTTTCTTCATATGCCTTCCACAAATATGACATGACTTGCCTAACTGTGAAATGTACAGTTTTAATAATGAAAAATGTAGTTTCTTTGGCTTTTTATTTTTTGCAAATTTTTTGTCCCTTTTCTTGTTCTTTTTTGCTATGTTCTGGTAATTTTTTGCTGATATGCCAATCTCATTTTTTTCCCATGTTTTTGAAAGAAGTGAATGTGTTTAGGTTTGTTAGGACAAAAAAATATGTACCATTGCTTATTTTATCATTATGTACAATTATATGCAGACATGGACAATTTCATGATTAACATAATCCAAAATATTTTTTCATATCAGGGTCTTGAGTGCAAAATAACATCAAGTAGGCGCCCGGGGCTTAATCAGTCAACTTGGGGGTCCAGAAGATGAAAATGTTTGAAAACCTCTGTCGTAGCTGGTTGTAAAGAGGGGATTGATGATGGATGACGCTGAAAATAGCTGCTCCTTATATGTATATACAGACACACAATACACACTCTGCAGTCTGCCCTCAGACCCATGGGGTCAGTTCCTGATTATAGTGAGTCCATCTATCTCCAGGTCCCAGTCTCTCACAGCCCACCTTCCCACAAACTTGGCTCCCCCTCAGCGGGGTCCAGAGAAAGTGCTGCCTCACTGCCAAATCACACAAAGCCATTTCCTGTCGTTTCCTGTTGGGAGGAAAATGACCAGGGCTAATTTTAGACAGAGGGCTTGCAGAGCCACAAAGAGTGAGGTTCAGCCCAGAGGGAGCTGGCCCTGCGAGTGGAAAAGCATTTATGTCACCAAACCTGCACTGTGAATGAGAAGTCACTGTAAAAATTTTGTAATAAGATGCTGCCCCCACCCACTACCCCCACCCGAGTGTATGTTTTATGGCATGCTAGTTTGGGTTTCGCTCACTTTTCTCACACTCTTATGACCCAAGCACAAAGATATATTGTACTATTGAGAAGAAAAAAGAAAAACACTCTTGAACACTGAATGTTTAAGTGTCAGGGGGGTTGCTAACGTGGTTTACACATGCAGCTTGGAGACACTAAGGAGCCTTTGCCTTTTGATGCATCAGCCATTCCAGTCCTGTGCATTCAAAAGATGGATTAACCCACACGTTTTGACTTGTCTCACTCACCTTTAACTCTTCTCTCTATACCTGTCTCTCTCTTTCTGTCCTCAGAATTTGACTGGCACTCGTCCTCCGCCCAGGTACACCTACGATCCCTCCATCTTCGCCTTCCGGTCTCTCAGCACAGCACCCCCTTGCAGCCCCTTGACTCCGTCTGAGGATCCTCCCTGTTCATAAGAAAATTGCCAGATGCCGCTCTCTACCCTCCTCATTCCCAGACTGCTGCATAATGTGGCAGAGACCAAGGAGTGACTTTTATAAGACTGATTGCTAGGAAGACATTTGACAATGTTTGTCGAACTGTTGCACACTCAGGTAATCCCGCTCTCTAACGCTGTCACTTTGATCTTTGCTCTCCAAGTGGAATCACCAGGAACATTTTGAGAATGGCCTAAACCACAGTATCAGGCAACGCGGTTTAAGGATACTTCAGGTATTGCTAATGAATAGCTGTCTCTCAAAACATCCTGTGAGTGAAGCAGGAATGATCGAGAAACCAGTACGGACTGTGGACCAGAGATGGTACAAAGGGACAAAGTGAGCGTTTTGAAACAGACAACTTGAATTTAGTTTGGGGTTGAACAATTTCAAGGGAAATGCATGTAAGACAATCAAAAGGTTCCAAGGTTTCTTCCTTTGATGTGATTTCTGAACACCATGTTAGGTTCTCACCAACTTTGTATACTAAACATGGCGAGATGAATCACCTGACATCTTGTCGTTAAAATCAACATAGACAGTGGTCACATTTGTATGATGTAGATCTCGTCTGTCTGAAGAACTGCTTTGTTGGATGTGTTATTTGAATATGCAGGTCATGATGAGCTATAACAAAATGTATGACTGTAGTTAAATAGTCAACCTTTGACCTTTGATGATGTACCCTTATTAATGAATTGTGACTTTTAGTCCAGGTCAAAGTCAAGTACTTGTGTCCTCTTTCCCTGCATGAATTCCACTGTTTTGCAGAAAGAGACTTATGTATAAATAAGGAAACCTGAGAATAGTTTGCTGCACAACATTTGGCAAGTCTAATTGGTGCTTTGTTATGCATAGCCTACATGTAGTGTGCCATTTTTTCCAATATTGTACCTCATTACTTTCTAGGTAGAAGAGGGCCACTGGTATATGTAAAACAGCCCAGTGTTTTCTAAAAATCTCTTAATGCCTTGACATGACATTCCTGTTGTATTGAATGTAATTTGAGGTAATACTAAGCTCTTGAAATTCAACAGATAATGGGAGTACAGTACAGACGCCGAGAGAACAGGTTTGCTCAAATAACACCGTGACCCAGTGCATATGAATGTATCCCTTGTTGGATTGTGTTTAAACACAATGTCACCACTGTTAACTAAGATTCGCTAAAGTGAATGTAACATTGTGACATGTCTTTGTCCCTTGTTGCATAAAATGAACCAATAAATGCCCTGTGGCCTCTTGTTTAGGAGGTGATTTTCATTTGTATCTGTCTGCCATATATTTTTTGACATTTCATGTTGACTCTCCTTGCAGCTAAATCTTTATCTACATCTTGCTTGCTGGTCATGAAGTGCAGTACTTTAGATAAAGAAGATGAATCTTTAATACTAGTTGTCCTGTTGGTTATACACCAGGTACAGTAAATGGTAAAACAGTAAAAACAAGTAAAGGCAATAAATATCTGATCATATCTGCACTTCGACTCCAGAGATTACAGGCCTCTTACCAGCTATTGTTTGATGTGTTGGCTCAACCATCTACCATTATCAGATGCTTTCATGCCTTCCTTTATTTAATGTATTTAAATAGTAATCATTATTTTATTTAATGTGACCACTTTCAATATGTCAGTGTTCAAAAGTGACTTTTAAATGCTTGTGAAAGGCATCTGAAGTCAGCCTGGCTTTCATAATCATTTAAACACAGTATATTATTATATATTATATTATTATAAAGTTTTCTTACAGAATTGCAGCAAAATTACAGCAATATTTTCTTAGCTGTTTTGTTCCTGTAATGTTCCTGTAATTTCTGTTGGGGTTAGGGAAAATGCACCTTTTAAATAAGTACATCATGAAGTATTAGCGTTGTCTATGCTATGGTACACACCAGTCCGCTCAGCAGCAGGCCCCTTGAGCTTGTAAGATGCATGACTGGAACATCATCTGGGCGTGTGTGTGTGTGTGTGTTAAGAGTCTGCCTGGTGGGGTGACATGAGTGCAAGCAGAAAAGACTGGTTTGTTTCAATCCTTGATTAGTAGGTCACAGCACAGAACATCACACCAAAGATATACAGCCAAGCCCGCAAGCTTCTTTGTGCCAGATCATAGCCTTAGAAATGTGTGTGTGAGGCTGAAAGAGGAAAAAGAAGTTGTGACGTCAAACAGGGCTGGGGTGTGAAGAGCGCCTGGTAGAGAAAGCTGGACAGGACGGGGGAAAAGCAGCTATGAGAAAGAGATGGAGTGCAGAAAATGTGGGTCAATGAAAAGTGCAATGACTTACAGTGCACTCACAAAACTGGAAACAGCCAATGTACAGACAACTTTATTATACAAATGTTACAAAATACACTTTTTGACGGCTTTTAACATTTCTTCACCCTCACAGTTAGAGGCTGAGCGATGTTTTGAGAAAGGACAAGAGAAGAAGAGGGCGGAGAGAGCATGGCAGGAAACCAGTGGAACAACAGTACTGTGGGATTTCAGACACAGAGGAATCCTGCTCTAGGCAAACACACGCACACCAATAGCTGAGTCACTCATAAAGAGAATCTTGTTAAAAAGAGAACTTTGAGAGGGACAGGCGCTGCGTGTTTGTGTGAGTGTGTGTGTGTGCGTACATGCACACGGACACGCACACCCTACACTCAGCTTGAGTCATTATCAGCTTGCGTTTCATCCAGTAAGCCATCCAAGTGTCCAGATGGTCAGAAAAGCTGCTTCAATGCTCTCCCTCTTTCTCTCTCTGCTACACATTCTCCTTTTTGGAAAAAAAAAAAAAAGGTTATGCCAGCATTCGACCGAAGCCAAGTAGGGGAGGGATACAGATTGGATGTCAGGTGGATTTAACTACAAGAGGAGCAGCCAAAGATTCAGAAATCTGAATCGAGATCACACTTTTGGTCAGTCCTCCTCTATTTTCCGCTTGGATGATATATAAGACAGACGATTCAAATGAAGGACAAAATTCAAGTGCTACCTATTTCTGTTATTTGCGCAAGTGAAAAAAGTGCCAGCAGGCCTTTTGCCCAGTGTCTGCGCTGAGGGGGGAGGGGGGGGCTATTACTCACCCTCGCCAATTTCAGCTAATGTGAATTGGAGCGGTGTGCTTTTGTTTGTCGCACGCTGAGAGAATGCAAATGCATCTAAAAAGCTGAAGGGACAGAGGATAAATGAAAGGTGCATCCTCATTATCTCCACTTGTCCTCCTCCAACTCCCTCAAAGTAACAAGAAGACAAGTCATGACTTTTGGTCCATCTTCAGTCTTTTATAGGCTCTGTAATATCACATTTTCTCTCAGGCTCTCCTAAGCTGAGTGTCCTCAGGTCTTGAGGCGGTGCTTCACGTATCAGTGGCACACAGAAGTGAAGTGGGTTGGGGCTGGATGGTCACAGTTAAGGAGATTGAAAGCTTTGTGTGGCTGCAGGTATAATCTGCAGTCTAAAATGTGGTAATTCTCTTGGGTCTTCTCTTAATAGCCGTACTTGTCGTTTAGGTGGGTGCGGCCATCTCCAGTCTGACCTGCGAATGAAGCACAGCATTTTTTAACATCAAATGAATTCTGATTTTTCCAAGTTCACCGACAGGATCAGTAACACACTGTTCCAACACGAGTCCTGCACGCATGCACACCAACCGGTCCCGAACAGACAGTTTGCAATGGGTTTTGGCCCTGAATCCGAGCTGCATTTGGCAGTCATTTCAAAGCTGATTTTACTACAGCTTATCTTATCGTTTTTAACTGACTTTGATGTGCATTCCTTGGCTAATGATGAAAATACCATTGCAACACTCGTTGCACAAATGGACCATGAAAGACTGTTTACTTCCTCTTTTTCCGTTTCTCCGGCCCTTTTCAAACTCCCCCCTTTCTTCTGTCCTTTGCCCAGCAGGCCAGGAACATGCAGCCTCGTCAGTGTCAACCCGACCTCGTCAAGACAGAGTGAAGTGTGTCTTTCTCAGTGTCAGACATCCAGTGTTACTGGACATAACACGATGCTGCATCAAGAATGTGCTTTTCAGAGTCACCCATCTATCAAGACCAGGACTTTAAGTACGAACTGGCATATTATGCAATCCCTAAGTATGAGAAGTAACTTTAGTCATATCTAGATTACTAAAACTGGCCTTGTCTACAAGTTTAAAAGCTCATTTAGACTCAAAAAGCTCATTGGAAAAAAAAAAAAAAAAACTACTGGGGACTGACTGTACATTGCTTGTCATGTATGTTTGAACATGGCCTACTGAGGGGCCTGAGCTATTTATCAAAATACTATTGAAATGGCAATACTGCTGTGTGCAAAAATGTGTGGCATAAAACTTATAAATAAAGTATTATGGTGCTACAAAGATGACCTCGTGTACAAATTGTATTTTCCAGATGACATTTGTTTGGTACAGGCCCCAGCAACAATCACACAATCACCATTTTAATAACTTTTTCAGTGAAAATGTCTATTAGAATGCAAAAATTATCATTCATAGTAAGACTGTGAATCATATCATGAACACTCTCACAATATTTGTAAAGCTAATCGCAACATTTTTTTTTTTTTTTTTACCATATCATTCAGCCCTACATAAAGACTCTCACAACTGAGCTTTAGGTTGGTTTTCCAGAACAGAAATGACAGTTTGCTGTGTGAAATGCATGTCTTTCAGTCGGTGGGGTTGTTTTACCTGACGGAGGCACCCAGACACAATAATCTGGGTCGTCTTCAGGATACTGTGCTGAGAGCGGCACCGGGGGCTGGGGAGAGAGACCGCGAGGTGGCATTTTTAAAATCAGCTGAGCATATCACCAAAAATTCAAAGGCGCTCACTTGCATACAGCTGTGGTGTTTTCCACATACATTCCTGTGTGACAAATTGAAATGTTCCTAAATGAGGGCCTACCCTGCTGGGGCCAATGACTTTCTTTTTGCCACTCCTCTTGGGGCTGGGATTGGCTGCTGGCTCTTCCTCTTCTCCTGCTTTGGACTCTACAGAGAGAAGTACGGGTGTAACAGCTCATACACCAGCACTGCTGACACAAACTGTGCTGCATATATGTGTAAGAGCAAAGACTAAAATGAAAAAGTGAATAATAATAGTGGCTGAAGACAAAACACCCACCTGGACTTGATGGGGCCGGCGCCCTCTTGGTGCTGTGGTGAGGCGCAGACTCCTCCTCTCTGCTCTGTTTAGCACGTTGCTCTGCTGAAAAATCATGCAAATGACACTGTGCTGAGTGGCTATCATCAGGGATATGCATACACTGACAAGAGGGTGAGGAAAAAACCTCTTTTATACATATATTTATGGTTATTTTGCCTCTGTTGAGTCAGCCATTAAAAGTGCACTGCAGTACTGAAGTAAAAAACAAATCAAAATAAATCAAACAACAGATTGTGTGAGAAACCAGACCTAGCTATGCAGTCTTGCTAAATTCTGTGTTTTGTCAAATAAATTTTAAAGTTTGAACAGACATCTGCACACTCGAAAACAAAAAAAAAAAATAAAAACACTGCTACAGCATCAAAAAACTGAGTGTATTGATGCCTCTTCAAGTTCTATTATTCTCCAGAACCTCTACAAAGCTTTTAATTGGATGCATGTCTTTTTAAAAAGTTTTGAAAAATGTAAGTGGTGTTGCAGTGTGAGCAGGGGGCAAACACAGACAACAGTAAATGAGGCCTGTATGCATTACACAACTACTGCCACCAAGTGGCAAGTAAAGCAACATGTTTATGAACATGTATGAACATAAAGGGAGGAAAACAGAAAAGCAGAATGCAGAGCGCATTTTACATATTTTACCTTTTTTTCTGCCTTAATATTTACCGAGTGGAAAACCTTACAATGGTGAATGATTCTTGCGGTGTCTGACCTGTGGACTTGTGGATCTGTGCCGGCTGGGCTCTTTGGCGCTGGGATGTACTGCACTCTTGAAGCTCAGCATTTGACTCAGCACTCCCTGCAGATTCTTTATGATCATTATCTTTATGTGTCTCTGCCTCTTCCACCTCTCCTTCCTCTTCCTCCTCTTCTTCTTCTTCTCCTCCTGGTGGAAGTTCTTTCATATCGAAGAGCTCTGCAGGCAAGTTTGGACGCTTAGGGGGCAACTTCTGCAAGACAGAATTAACATCCCAGAAAAATGAGCCAGAGAAAAAGAGATAGAGCACAAGGAGACAGCTGGACTGTAAAGAGACAAAGGGAAGGATGTAAATGGACATGGACGTTAAGGCCCAGACTTGGTCAAAGTCAGCTCAAAGACAACTTACTGCGTCTTTGGCTTTGGACATGCTGCACCTTTTTGCACCCATGGAAAGCTTTACTCAACCAGAGCTTAATAGTTCTGGACTGGTAAACATGTCAGACAGCAACAGAGCTGCACTTAAGCCTGTACTCAGCTCTCATGAACACCTACCCCAATGGTGCCAGTCTTCAGTTTGAACTTGCTGCCTCCTTTCATGGCACCAAACAACGGTAAGGCCTTCTTAGGCTTCTGTGGGTCTGCCGTGCCACTGTCACATCTAAACACATCAAGATGTCAATCAGTGACTCAAATGGAATTTTTCATGCTGCAACTTCATTATCAAGATTGGACATGTAAGCCTAAGATGTCATTTTCTTACATGAGTGAGGCGGCTGTTTAACACCGCTGTCTAAGACTGTTAAGATATTTTCACAGTGGCATGATGTGCACAATTTCTGTAACTTTCTGTAATTATGGTGGAGTGTTTCCAAAGAGTGCACAGCTCTTCCTCTCATATGCATTCTGCTTTTCAGTGCAGAAATTTTCCACAGGTATAAAATATCTGGTTTCTACTGCAGGGCTACGTGATGCAACCGAATGCTTAGTCATGGTTTCAGTTACCAAATTTCCTCTGAAACCAACATTGTGCAATGCTTTTTATGTGGCTGCCTGCAGAGATTATTTATCAGAGGGTCTGAAGGTTCACTTAAACTGTTTTCAGACCCGTTTAATTGTCTGATTACAGTCTATTGGGTCTTGCAGCACAAATCTATTTAATATTAGGTCTGTGTTTAATGAGCTGTAAAATTAATTGTCCAAAATTCTCTTAAATAGACCTTTTTGAAAACTTCCTGATATTTTGTGACTAGTGGAAATTAATTTCCCTGACTTTACTTAAAGTACAACTTCTTTGAAAAATCCAGAAAAGTACACAACCCCTGAATGTAGTATGGTGTCACCTTGGCTGTAGCGAGGGCATCTGGGCAGGCCGTGTGAGCTCAACCAGCTTCCGAATGCGTTGGGCCTCTTTGCGCAGGTCGGCCACGTGCACATGGAGCTTCCTCCGCTCCACGGCATCCATCGCCGCCTCAGTTCGCACTGCGCTCATGAAGGCGTCCAGGGGATCCTCAGTGGAAGAGGAAGACGAGTCTAAGAGAGAGACGGGTAGAGACGGAGAAGTCTTGGTGAGTTTACAAAGACACGCAAAAATACAAAGAGCACTGACATCTGCTGGCCAAAGAGGGGTGATTTAAAGATCCTGTGACATATGGCCTCCCACCAGTGAACACAGATTATTTGGACTCACCTTTCCCTCCAGCACTGAGTTTTTTCTGGTTCTCTGCCAGCTGCTTCTCCACCTCTGCCAGTTTGGCCACCTGATTAAAAATCACACACATAAATCAGGTGGCACAAACTCCTGTTCCAAAGGCTACTAGAAAAAAAATTACTCAAGATTTATTTTAACAAAGTAGTTCAGGCCTGCTTCCAAAGCCACTTTGTTCAGTCATCAATACCAATAAGTACAAAAGATCAGTTCCTTGAATTGAAAGAGAATGCTTAAATCTAGGGGCCCTTCTCTTGGCTTTATTATGGAAGCGATCCCTTTCACACTGGATTAGTGACCTAAGAAGCACATCAGCGTGAAAGGCTCAGGTGGGAAAAGCTATTTCGCAAAACAATCTTGGTCAAGAGCATTAAGAAAACCTGAGTCAAACTGTGTCCCATTTAGTTTAAGTGCAATGCTTTACCAGAGTTTAGAGTCACTCCTGCTTGGCTTATTTGTCCTGAAAAAAGCGTGGCTTCAGTTTTGTGATTTAATGTATAAATACATTTTGCAAGTTCACAGAACTTGTGTGGAGTATCATATCATCCACCTTCATCAACAGAGTGTATGCATGTCGGCTCTTAATGATGTTATAAGGTGAACATGTGGATATTAGCAGTGATAGTGACTGCCTGTGCATGAGGTTCAGCAGAGATTTCCTCCTGCAGCAGACTCATTTGAATCAGCAGACTGATATTCCCAGGTCATTTGTGAGAGAGGCTGTAGACTCGTACCAGTGACTCGTAGGTGTCAGGCCGCTCTTCGATCTTGCCGGCTTTCTTCATGCGCTCCTGCCTCTTCCTCTCCACAGCACCAGTGCGGTCCAGGAAGGTGTCGTCGTCGCTGTCGTAGTAGTCCTCGTCTTCCCAATTCTTCTTCTTGCGCTTACGGGACACTGGAAGTGGCAGCAGGGGATTATTTATGTAGATAAATCAAAGGGGTCTGTCTTCATAACAAGCGTCAAACTGGTCTATCGTTAGACAATTTGACTGGACTGGATTCCCACCTGCTTCCTGACGCAGAAGCCCTCTGGCCTCCAGGATGCGACAGGCCTCCAGACAACACTGGACGGCTGCTTCTTTCTTCTTCCCGGTGTGAGTCACCTCAGCGACCAGCTGCCTGCCCATGGCATCATCCACTGGCAGCCTGAAGATGAACGTGAGCCATGGGACACAATTATATCAGTTTGAAAAGCTGCAAAGGCAAAGGACTCTTCTATCAGAAATCTCTACAATGTCTCAACACTTCCCAAACTTTCCACTGAAAGTATTCTAGGAAGCCAAACTTGGCATTTATACACTTCTATTATCTTAAGTCACTTACTTTATTCTGCAAAGCCAAGTGCCGTGGTTTTTGTCTTCGTATTCAAACTCCAGCTCCTCCCCTGGGATAAAAGACAAAACAGTCAAGGCTAATGTATGAAGGAAACTGATTTTATGGTGCAAAAACGTTGAGCTGGGAATGTGGAATGAAACCTTCGGCTAGATTTTGATCATCACCTCTAATCTCACCAATGAAATCTGATTATCAGGAGAAGCACCTGTAAGAGCCAGGATCTGCGTATTTGTTCATTTGTGGGTTTGTTTGGAGCGTGTTCTGCATTTCGCTCTGCTTAGGGGAATTACAGCATGCACTTGTTAAGGCTGTGCAGAGCCCTGACAGCCCTGTGAGAAGAAAATCTGGTGTGTGTTCATAAGCCAGACGGCAGGGTGAAATCAAACAAGTATCAAGCAACTGGAGGCTGGCTTGCTGTTCATCCACATACCAGGATGTGATTTTCTAATGTAGAGGCTAGGTCAACACATGAAAAGTTTTGTTCAGTGATTCTCTGAGTTCCAACTGCTGCAGCACTCTGCCACTTTTCAAGTCAGCGTAGTTTCATTCACTCCAAGCCTGCACAGCACACCTGCCTTACAGCTGTCTCTCCCTTTTCTCTTTATTAATCCCTACAGGGAAAACAAGGTCAGCCGCCCACACAACAAACAATAACCTGACAATATAAAAAGAAAATTGAAAAACAATTTCTCCACTCGACCCCTCGACCCAAACACCTACCTCATTTATTTCAGCATTCTCAACAACAGAACTAGTTTTTTTTTTTTTTTTCTCCATTTCCAAATCATCATTACCTATACAGCGAGTACAGGATCATTCTAGACATATCCTCAGATGCAACGACAAAAACAAAATCCAACACAAGAGCTCCCACCTTCTCTGTCGTAGAAGCCCTGCAGCGCCTTCTTGGGGTCTTTCAAGTAGGCGGCTTCCTGGTCTTCATGAAACTCTGTGGCAAACGGGTTTTCCTCGTCCTCGTTTTCCTCTGGGGCCGCCTCCTCGGCTACAGGACGGATTTGTGGAGACATATGGAGAGGAGGGAATAGAGAGAACCAGAGGATTACTTTCCTTCTTAAGTTACTTGCCTGAGGAAGAATTTGATTCCACGTCAAACAGGATGATAAGGCGGCCACATGTCAACTCAGATGACATGTCTTAATCCAGCAAACAGCAGGGTCTCAAATTAAATGCTGATGGAATCTGTCTTTAGTAGATAAATCAATAAGGGGCTGATAACTTTTTGAGATGACACCATTTGAAAGTTATAGTCTGTATAGTTTTTGCCTGTTCCCAAACTTTTTAAAATACACTACAACAAACTCTCGTCATTTGAATTCCATTGCACTTAATAATGAATTACAAGCCTGATCCACTGTGACTGAACAAGTTTTGACTGGTCAAGTTTTAAATATACATGTGATGTATGATACACACTGATGATACACTAAATAGCACCAAAATTGTTGGGTGACACATTTGGAAGAAAAAAGGTATGAGTATGTATAGCCAAATAAGCAAAACTTACCCATTCCCCAAGAACAGCCTGAATCTTCACTTGACATTTTGCCCTGGCTCTTCTCGTTTCCACTCTCTCCATCCTTCTCCTCCTCCTCATCATCATCAGACCCTTCTCCCATCATCCTCCTCTCCAGCTCTGCTCTCTGTTTGCGGGCGTGCTCCTTCAGTTCCGTTACTGTTAGTTCAGACTCCTCTTCCTCATCGGATTCCGGACCCTTTGGATAAAGAGGCAGTCAGCCTGGTAATTTTGAATTTCCACAGACCACCTTTACACCAGGTATACACTTGCATCTCGGGTGATTAAATTGCTTTTAGATACAGCAAAAATGCATTCAATCTAGGTGTAAATGCACCTGAAGAACACACCAGAAATGCAATTACAGAAGCCATTTTCATTGGTAGTCAGAGACACTTTTGGGCACATTATCATCAAACTGTAACTACAATGTGACTTCACATCATGTATGGCAAGTAGGGCTGGGCGATATGGACAAAATCAAATATCACAGTAACTCTCACCACACAGCTCAATGTCCATATTGTGTCAATACTGTAAGGATGACTATTGGTGCCTTCATAAGACATGTACACACAAAAGATTTTTTTTATCAACAATAATTAATGATGTGGATATGATGACCAAGCAGGTGGAGGAAAATGACAGACTACAACAGAAGTTCATAAAATGGCAGCCCCTCACTGTAATGCAGCCTTTAAACAAGGAAAAGACAACACTCATATGACAATATTGTCATATGACAATATTACCGCATGTTAAATCTCAGATGATATCAAGTTTCATATCAGGATATTGAGATATACATGCAAAGCCAGCCCTAATAGCAAGTATGTAAGGCATCCAAGCAGGAAGTGCACACAAATCAAACAGGTGACAGGTGTAAATCTTATCTAGTCCTGATATGAGCAGTGGGACGCATCACTATTTACCTGTAGGATAAAAAGCCTGGTGCTGCCACCAAACTTCATTACGTGCCCAACACGAAGTCTGATGTAGGTCTTCGGGGGCATTTTGTTCTTGTTGACCACGGTGCCGTGTGTGCTGCCCAAGTCATGGATGTAAAAGCCTCTTTCCTCCCCGGCCTCGCCTCCGGGCCGCCCCCGGTACTGTATGACCGCATGGTACCTGGAGATGGAGGGGTGCTCCAGGGATACATCACACACAGGTAAACGTCCGACCACAAAGTAGCTCTTGTGTGTGAGGGGCACCGTATCAACTATGGTGCCGTTCTTGAGGATTTCAAGACCATAAGAGGTCTCCGGTGCCACCCCGCCCCACGGAGGCTCCGTGTACGGGAGCGGGGGGAACTTGCCCGCCGGTGGCCCTCTGGCAGGCAGCACCCTGGGCTTAGCGTCCTGCCTCGGCTTGACAGCAGCTACGACCTTTTCCTTGTCGTCTTGTTCACCCCCTTCTCGCCGCTTGTCCGTGGTTTTGTTTTCATCTGCAGGACTGGGGGCTGAGAAGCCGCCGTCTTGTCCTTCTGTTTGGTCTTTCTCCTTTTCTCCGTCGGGTTCTGTTGCTGTTTTGGACGGAGCCGCGCCGCGTTTACTGGCGAGGGAAGGCGCAGCAAAAATAGCGGGTTTCTTGAACGGGTCCTCTGCCTCTTGTCCGTTGTTGGAAGCGTCTTTCTGCTCTGTTTCATCGCCATTCTCGCTGCGCAAACCCTCGTCCGTTTCCATTGCAGTGTCAATTTCTGTTTCTGTGTGTTTCTCACACACGTCTGACTGCGAGGAGGCCGCCATGTTTATTTGGTGCGACGGTAAAAATTGCCCGGGTGTTCAACCGTGAACAGTATAAGATTATGAAAACGGGCCGAATAAACACGACTGGTAATACATCACCAGAAGACACAAGTGAAATGTGTATGTTATTGTAAGTGCATCGCATTCCGATGTATGTTATCATTTCACCCCTGTCAGATTTTTATTCTATTTTATTTTTTTTGGCGGAACTCAACCTTGTGTTGTTGTCAATCCGAAGTGCTTTACAACACGGACAAGGAAATCCTCACTCGTTCGCACCTGTGTTTCGACCAGCAGACGCTTCGCCCATCTATATGTGAGTTTTTATCATTGTGGGTCTACTATTTTAAATTTATGTGACATAATGTTAATCTACAGCTGCTCGAGAAGCTGCTTTGGGTCTAACCAGCCTAGCCTCCTAAGAAAAGGGCTATCTATGCGGCTGCCAAGCTCCTAAAACCCTGCATGTAGACAACTTCAGGCCAAACTCCAGTCATAAATCTGTCAGTCTAATAAGAAATTGCTTTTCGGCAAGCAGACGGCTCAGTTAGAGCATGATTTAAGACTCTCCATAAATAACTGTATTTCCCTCTTGAATTCGGCATGCATCTAATATCCAAAGGAAGTTTTATTTAGTACAATTTCAGCTGCTGAAACTGGTTTGAATATCAACACAGTTTTTTTCCGCCATAAATGACTTGGGTGGTATTGCACTGTATTGAAAAAGCGTTATTTGGTAGATCAGATGTTGAATTGACCATAACATAACTGAGGAAAGGTGTTTTGCGTGAGGGTCGCACGGCATGTACAGTTAAAATATAGAAAAATAATTAAACTAAAACATGAAAAACAAAATGTCATGGTAACCTCAACCATTGAGGCTAAATCATAAACTCTCATGCTCTCATCTGTTTTGGCTTGCTAAAGTCCGCGTCATCTAAATTAGTATTAGCTAGTATAGTGTGCATAATAAGAGAAAGGATAAAACTGATGTAAGTTAAATTAAGGTAAGGACTAATTTTTGCTTTTATTGTGGGGTGTTTGCCTTACAATAATTGCAGCTGGAGATCATAGTTTAACCATCTTTTGTTTACCCATTCCATTGCATATTGTGGTGCTCACTCCTTTTCCTCCTTTCCCATATCCAGACTCTACGTGAGCTTGCGTCCAGCTTGTGTCATTGATAACTGATCATGATGCGCTACTGGGGTGAGATCCCTGGACCAGCGGGGGCTCCTCCCAGCCGCAGCTCCTTTGACCTGCTCCAGCGTGAGTTTCGCTCGGTGGAGATGCAAGACCCTCCCCTGCACCAGCCCTCCGCTCAGCGCCCGAGGCCGACGACCATGCTGGACATCCCCTCGGAGCCCTGCAGCCTCACCATCCACACGGTGCAGCTGTGCCAGCACGCCCGCCGCCTCCGAGGCCTTTTGGCAGCAGCCCAGGCGCAGGCTCAGGGTCAGGGTTCAGCATCTTCTGAGGGAGGCAACAGGCTGGAAGAGGCTGATGCCAACCTGCCCTTGCGGCCGCCCACACCACCTGCCATGCCAGATGACCTGCTGCCCCTGGACAGCAAAGCCCCGCGGCAGCCCTTCCAGCTTCGCCACAGTGACCCTGAAAGCGATTTCTATAAGTGAGTTTTTCTTTTTTTCTGATTAAATACATGCCTATGGAAACATATCAACTGTTGCCTTATCAACTACCTGGAGTGTAGAGCTACAGTATTAACATTTCCCAACTATAACTGCAGTGCAAATTAAATAGTCCTCTGATTCTCCTGTCCTAAGGGGAAAAGGCGAGCCCGTCACAGAGCTGAGCTGGCCGTCCTGCAGGCAGCTCCTCTACCAGTCAGTGGCCACAGTGCTGGCCCACGCCGGCTTCGAGTCGGCCCAGGAGAGCGTGCTGGAGACCCTGACTGACCTGGTCCATGAACATTACTTGCGCCTGAGCCGCCTGTTGCGGGTGGCGGTGGACCGGGAAGCGCGACTGGGTGCCAGCCCGTTCCCAGATGTAATGGAACAGGTGTTCCATGAAGTGGGCATCGGCAGTGTCCTGGCCCTGCAGCGCTTCTGGCAAGTGCGCATCAAAGACTATCACAGCTACATGCTTCAGGTGAGAATCAGGGACGGGTCATAAAATTGTGACTGTTTTTAATATTTATTCACATGGATCGATGTTGACTTTTGTTGTATGGATGATAAGGCTTTTTAAAATGTTGTGATACATCATTAAGATGTATTTAACAGGGAGTAAGTAACCATGTAGTGTTCAAACAGCTGAGTTCACCCCTTCTGCCTCATATTGTTTTCTACTCATCATCCAGCAGCTGCTTTCAGTTGCAATTATTTCATTATCAAAGCCCCACACATACACAAAAAAGCACATGGGCAAACTTCAAGAAAGTAAAGTGCGATCTTGTTCTGTGTAAGCTACCATGGCTCTGCATCTCCAAATGCATCCAGCCATTCCTAAAAGAGAGGAAGCCGGACATCGCCAAACTAGAGCAACAACTTCTGTGCAAGCTGCTCAGAAGTGAGACAGAAGCCAGACTGAGAAATTTGCTTCCTTCAGTGCCAGCATCCTGTACATGACTGCCAACGATACGCAACTGATCAGCACAGTAGAAAGCAGAAACGATGGAAATGATTCTTTTTGTCCATTATAATTATGCTTTGTACTGAATATCCGAATATTCATGTACGCTGCATACTGGATTATGATCATGATTCAGTAACCACAAGAAAATGGACTCATCCCTAGTGAGGGTCTGTTTGTTGGTTTTAAAATGCTTCTCCATGAGTGATTTTAATCAAGTCAAAATCAAAACAATAGAGAATTTGCATGTTAATCCTCTGATCTTGGGACAGCTTCAGTTAAGCTTGTTAACATGAGCAAACTGCTGTGAGAATGTATACAAAGTCATCCTTGCACTCGCTATCACTAGAGGAAGGCCAGGGCCTATTGTTTGCCATCTGTCTATCTGAGATAGACAAGACAGCTGTGGGAATTACAGAATATTCAGTCGCAAAGCTTGAGTCATGCACGTCATAAAAATATGCATGCACTGTGTTTCTCAAAGTCGGTGCGGCGTTGTATTCAAAACTCTGCTTTAAGGTCAGAAGAGAATAATGTGATTCTTATTGAATTCTAGATTAGCTAGGCACAGCGCTGACCTTTCTTTATCCACCAGCCTGTTCCCGTGAAGTGGGACTAATGAAGATTTTCTCCCTTCAGGTTAGCAAGGATCTGTCAGAGGAGTACGAGCGGCTGGTGAACCCAGAGAAGGCCATGGAGGACTCCAAGCCACCCAGGATCAAGGAGGAGCCTATGAGTGATATCTCCTTCCCTGTCAGCGAGGAACCCGAGGCGGACCTGGCCTCTGGGGACCAGGCCCTGCCCATGGGGGTCTTGGGGGCCCACGGCGAAAGGCTGGCCACGGGCCTGGATGGTGACCACTCTCCACACGCCTCAGGTTAGACACATGCCCATTCAAATACATACATATGTGCATCTGCTGGGTTTAAAACTTGCTATATAAATACACCCCTGTGGAGTAATTAGTGCTATGTGTCGCATTTAACATCATTAAATTATTACCACATTACCTCTGAGCCATAATTACCAGAGACAAACAGGATTATCAGAGGGAAGACTGGCAGTCTCCACCAGCTTCAACACAGCCTTTTACATTGTGTAGCAGCAGGTCCGTTTTCATAGGAGGTTTGTTTTGTTTATGGCATGAACAGGAAATGTGTTTACTTTTAAAGTTAAAGTTAAGACTTTATGCTCTTCTGGTTTACTTCATCTTGGCTGTTATGCAGTAATCGACTTGATATTTGGTTTATGGAACACATGTGCCAAACTTTGATAGTCCACTTTCACTGTGTAGTCACGTAAATCAACAGCTGCATCCAACAGCCATCAGCTTTGCGTCCATCCTATCATAGGTCAGGATATTGCAAACAAATTGGCTATTGCATAGCATTACAAATCCTGCTTCAGTTTTATTTCTGAGGGAAACACATTTTCATGTACACTGTCGTAACGGCTTCTTGTTCGTAATTTTAACCATCAAATTTTAATAAGCTGCTGCAGTATAGACTCTTTGTGGAGAGTTTGTAGACTGTAGAACAGCGAGGCTTGCTTGAGAGATTCTGTATTTTTAAGAACGACAAAATGAGATACACCCTTAAAACTCTCAGCACCTGAGTTATTTTTATGCAATCATTTGTTTGATTTCTGTTGTTTGACTGTTGCCAGTTATAACTCATGAATGCTAATGTTGCTTGCTTCCTCTTCACTGCTCTTGCAAGGTGGTGGCGGGGCCAACAGCTCCCCCCTGTGGCCACAGGTAAAAATGGAGCCCCAAGACGGGGATGAAGGCCAGGGAGCCGGCCACCACCACCACCACCACCACGGGGTGCTGGGAGGAGATGTGTTCGAGGATGGGGGGCCCATGTCCACCATAAGCGAGTCTGGAGGTGCCATGGCACCTTCGCCTGGAGGTGCGGCATCAGATGCCAGCTACGCCTCACACTCCCCCGACTCTCTGATGGGCTCCTCTCCCGTCTTCAACCAGAGACCCAAAAAACGTGCAAAGAAGATGTGAGGGTCCTGCTCTGACGGTTGGAGGAGACACTCAGGAGACAGAAGCAAGTTTCCCAGGTCGGCTGTCCTGCAATAAAAATCCAACGAAATTTGAAAAGGTATTGAAAAACACTATGTGTACAGTTGCAAGCCAAGTCCTGGTGACTCCCCTCTTCCCATCTGCTCAGAGGTACAATACAGATCAAAGGACAGCAGGTGGAGGGGCAGTTCATCATGATGCCCCTCTCCCCGGCTCCGGGATAAACTGAATGGGACGGTCACAGAACGCTTCAGTAAGGAGCCGGTGATGACAGGAAGGAACTGAACTGACACAAAACTGCTTTATTTTGTAGTTTCTGAAGATTGTTTGTACAAGTACAGTGTTTGTGAAAGTAGCCCAGAATGTTGTTAGTGAACATATACATAGGGTTCAATGCCAAACGAATAAATGTTTTTCTTTTTTTTCTGGAAAGGCTTGAGATGAGTGTCTTTTACATAAAAGACTGTGTTAGTTTTACTCGGTTGTGGATCTGGCTAGTATCTTTGGCATCATAAATTAATCTGTTCACGATACAAATATTTTTGCTGTCATTAACCGATTGACCATTTAGTATAATCAGCAAATGTTTTTTTTTTACTTGAAAAATGCAATGAGAATGATGAATGCAAAATGAGAAAAGATTGATTTTCTGTTCATGAACTAACCGTTTCTACACTAAATCTGACAGCTGTATTAACTGACACACTCAAAAAATATCAGATGTCAGCATAACAAATAGTATTGGACTGACAGATTTTTTTGTAAGCCAGTATCTGCTGATGACGATAGTCTGCCAAATTATTCCATTATTCCATTATTAAACAGAGCCGGGCTGCACAGCAAGGACGGCCCCACTGATGGGACCCCGCTGGAAGGGTTGAAGAGATTTTTTTTTTTTTTTTTTAATCTTAACTGAATTCTTTGGCATTTATTTTCAAATGGGCGAATATTCCCACATGGTAAATTAGCTGACATTTTTAACATTTTTAATTTGAGTTGACTTCTAAGAAAAACTAGAAGGAAACTGTTTGAAAATGATTGATAGCTCTAGAAACCAGGGTAGACTGTTAAATGGTGGGATAACATTTGGTAAACACTGCTCTGCTCATACATCAATCACCACTCATGTCACCCATTATTGTTAAAAAAAAAAATCTACTGCCAACAAAGTTGTAATCCAGTGTTTCTCATGAGGAGGCATAGCCGAGTATACATTCTCATTCCCCCATTTCCTGCCGCAGGATTCTTTACATGTATCCCAAGGCAGCCGAGCGACCCCCACAAGATGCTGCTGGACACACGCTTCACACACCTGTCAACCTGAAGCTGCTCTGCTAAATTAGCATCTGTTTCAGTAATGAAGCAAAGCTGTGAATGCAACACCAGAGGCAATTATAGCCTGGTTGTCTGCATCATGAAGGCGACATCCATTCAGCCTTAATGGCAAATTAATTACAGTATGCATAGTTTTGCATGCCAAATGAGCAAGCTGTTTTGACTACATGCGATTTTCTTTTGTGCAGCCCTTTGTTTTTCACAATTAGGCAGGTAATTGTCCGTGCCAGCGGGAAACTAAGGAATGCATTGATGGGGTCATATGTATTCATATACAATTAGATACAATGATGCTCAGTTGTGATTTGTTTTGTTTTGTTTTGAAAGCACCTTGAAAAATGTGTTTGATTTGCACCGTTGGCGTGTCCCAGGTGGGAGTTGCAGCAGCTGGAAAACAAAATCAGTATTCCGGTCTTGTGATTGAAATGGCCGCCCCTGTTGATGCAAATGACAGTAAGTTATGTCACCTGGTTCTTCCAGGGCCTGGGACTCCACTGCAGTCGAGTGGTGTGACTGATGCCCGATCATCACCCCTCTACAATTTGCATGCATGTCTCAGCTGCATCTTCATAAAACCCAAATTCCTCAAAGTGCCTGACGTGTTCATCAAAAACGGAATGTTTTTAGTGGGAAGGAAAAAGCAGCCCAGCCGAAGCGCAGGCCTGTGCGCTGACATGCTGGGAAGAACAATGCGACCCCTCGGTTTGTCAACAGCTTCTGAGCCGCTCTGCACTGGGGAAAAAAGGTGTAATTACAGAAATGTCAAGATGTTTTTTGAACGGGGACAAGGCATGGGAAGGGAAGAAAGAAAGCAGCCCACCAGTGATTAATTACCGTGGTGCAAAGTGCTTAATTTAGCACCAAATTTAATCTTTCCAGCCAAGTTCTGAGGTTGTGAGCAGAGTGAGAAATCCATTTCGCTTTTATGGAGTGAAATGGGAAGCTTGTTTAGGGTTCCCATCAGTGTGTTTGGCTACAGATTACATGAGTGCAGAAAAGGAGATTTGCATTTGGAGAAATGAAATTGCATCATTCCTCCAATGACTTCATTTTTTTTTTTTTTTTTTTTTTTAGATTCCATGAAGATCTATCTGTTACACTCCAAATTGCAAGGGAGATGATGACGCCCAAGCGATATTTCTCTGTGTTCATTTTATCTCCTTCCCAGCCCATAAGTTGTAATTACCTACGGAATACTGTATAAGTGTTGTGGAGCCAAATAGTGAATCATGAGAAGAGATGATGATATCAGAGGAAAGATGAATTGCCAGACATATGGGTTGTGACAGACACAATGGCTCCCATGCTACGCACACCACTGTTACAGCCATTTCACTGCACCCCGGAGATGAAGGAATTGATTGCACGGCATCAACGTCTCGGACTGGATCCATGATAGATGTTTTCTCCTGGGTGATTAGACTAAAATATGTGAGGTAGAGAAAGATTCATTGTCTGTGTTCGGCTTTGACTGAAAATATAATTAGGAGTTGCGACTTAAGGTGAGAACATTTTTTTTGCAGCAAGGGTGAATAAACTATGAAACAGGATACCACTCATTAAAAATGTCTCCACTGTGACTATCAAAATAAAGAAGAAATGCCAAATAACAATAATAATAATAATTAAAGCTGCAAGCAGCGTTGGACGGGCCCTCGCCCCCCTGTGCACGTCGGGGACGGCGCGCGTGTCGAAGTGCAGACAATTCGTCCGTTTGTGCCAGTTTTGAGGGTATTTTTCGGTGCTTTTATTTTGAAAGATTTTTGGGCTTTTATTTTGAAAGGCCGCGGAAGCCCTAGTGTGTGACCAACAGGACTACTGGCAGCTGCTGCATGATCACACCAAAATGCAGGCACACTCACTCACTCACTCACTCACTCACACACACACACACACACACACACACACACACACACACACACACACACACACACACACAATGCCAACAAAAACCCACTGGTAGTACATTTGCTGCTGGTGGCCCTCTGGCCACTAGCAGCGCCCCTCCAGCAGATGGCGCCCTTAGCATGTCCTAGTGTGTGACTGACTTGAGTAGTGGCAGCTGTGGCATGATCACACCAAAATGCAGGCAGACAGAAATCCTCATTCAATCCAATGGAGAAATCCAGAAAACCCACCCCTGTTTGAGGCGTCACAGCTCGGTCACCGTTTGAGTTACAGACTTGATTCAAAGTTTAAACGAGTCATGAGACTCGGATCTATAAATCTCCCATTTACATGATTTTGCTATCTTTTACCGTTTTTGAGTTATGGCAGTTTTAGTTTGAGAGTGTTTTCTGCTCCCTCTGAGCTCTTACAATGGGTGTGTATTGCGCATTCCTGAGGCAGCTAGAGTGAGTCACATGTCCAGGCAGAGTGCAGAGCAGAGCACACCAGAGTCAAAAACGTTTGAAAAGTCTTCACAGCTCCCACAAACTTGGTCCAATCCACATCAAAACTACATATTTTTGTAGGAATTTTTGTCCTCTTTCCATCTGCATAGTTTTCAAAGCCGTCAGACTTTTACTTTAGACTCCAGGGGCCTAATTAGTGCCAAGTGTCAGCCTCTGCACACCAAACTCCATGGGAAAAAATGAGGTTTTGGTTTTGGCCACTGTGACTTTAAGGTCTTATAAAATCCAAACTAATCGAGTAATGACGAAATCCTTCAGAACTTTTGTTCAGCACTGTGTCCTCTGTCATCTGTTAAATTTTCAAGCCGCTGACATTTACGCCCTGGGAGGAGATAGATTTTGTTCAAAGCGGAATTTTGGGCGAGAACGTGAACATTCCAACGCAAATTGCGGACTTCCTGTTGGTTTTAGAGGGGGGGTGTCAGCGCGTGATTTGTAGGCCTTGATGAGACCTACGTTTTGGCATTGGTTTGGTGTTTCTATCACATTCCTGTGGGCCGGAGCAGCTGCCTTTGTGTGCCTAGGTGGCGCTACCGAGCCCATTTTTGCACCTTGGGGGTCTGTTTGTCCATTTTATCAAATTTTTCGCCAGACCTGGCCTGCGTGCCGAATTTGGTGAGTTTTTGAGCATGTTTAGGGGGTCAAATTAAGGTTTATTTTGACGTAATAATAATAAGAAGAAGAAAGGAGAAGAAAAAACACTACAATAACAATAGGGCTTCGCACTGTTCCAGTGCTCGGGCCCTAATAATAATAATGTGTAATAATGAGCCTATGAGCAAGGTGTGAAGTGTGAATTGCCTTAAGCTTATGCATGCAATTCTTTTAGATTTTATGGTTTTCAAGAATATGAATGGACCTTTCTTTTTAAAAACAGACAGAACACAAATGACTTGACTAAGGAGGAATGCATTTGCAGCACATTTTGGCTTGCATGCCAGTTGGATGAGGCTGAGTCACATTCGCAGAGTGCTTTCATATCAAAACACTCCCTTTCTGAATAACAAAGCAGGCTCCAAAATGACACCCCTCTCTCTCTGCTGTTGTGCAGTCCCTCGCCATCCATGCCCCCTTCTTCCATCGGAGGGCAGTGCTGTGCTGCACACATATTTAAATTGAGACTGCCTCCCATCCACAAATACAGGATTTAGCATTCTCCATAGGAGCCGCTGAGACCCGGGCACTCCCAGCCCTGTGAGCAAAGCAGCAGCCTCACGGCGTCTGAATGCTGCACAGTAATGTGGGGCAGGAGTTGCCAAATGGATATGTTTCCTCGACTACAGGGCAGTAATTAGCCTTATGTTGTTTGTGTGGCCATACAGCCCTCTGTGTCTGGATTAGGGTTCAAAACTAAGATAACAAACCTGTTATATTTGGTAGAAATAGGGCTGACTAGCACAGTGTAAGGACTGCAGATTATCACTTTTATGCAAGCCTGTTCACTCATTCCATGTATTTTTCCCCTGCTGATGTCAGGTGTTGATTTGAAGGTGATGCATTTTATCCCAAAAAAAAAAAAAAAAAAAAAAAAAAAAGTTTTCAGTTTTCAAACATTAATTGCTCATCACCACAATGTGAGAAAACACTCACTTCCTCACTCTCAGGTGAAAAGTTGAGTCATTTACTCTGGATTGCTTTCATTTTTCTTCTGTATTTATCTGCCCATTTTTGGACCCACTTTAGCTGATTAATACATTTGCTCCCTTATAACTTAGTTGTAATGTCTTCCGATTTATTATTATGTGATTACCCCGAGGTCTCCCCCCTGGTTGAGGTGTCAGGGTGTCACTGAGGTCAGGTTTTGATCTGGAGACGATGTGTTTTATTTTACTGCATTCACTTTCTTGTGGATTTCTTACATTTTTGATGTGTTTATCTGCTAACATCTGGATCCAGTTTAGCCGATTAATACATTTGCTCCTCCATAGCTTAGTTGGTTGAGGATGATGTTATCATTTACGCGTGCACATGAATGCCCCAAATTTCACCAGGTGTTGCATAATCTCAGCTGGACTAAGTAGAAGCTGAGAGAGGATGGAAAACACACAACAGCCTATCTGTAAAATTAAATCTAGCCTGGACATATAGAGTTACTGTACAGTAAAGCCAAGGGGAAGATCTATGTATTGTTACACCCTTGCTGTTAACTGATGGTTAAGCCCAGGGTAAAGGTGTGGATCAGTTTGTGGTTTTTGGAGTGGCATCACCCTCTTATGTAAATTTGTCTTCATGCTGTTCATTTTAAAGAGCGGAAATGTGTTCTTTTGTAAATAGCCATGCAAGAACATCACAAAAACAAAGCTCTGAACCAGAGTTCTTGGACGGTTCTTCCTTGTTTCCTGGTGCTCTACACTTCCCAGAACCGCTAGTTGTCATCCTGAAAGTTTGGGTTCTCAGATCTTTCCTTTGCACCGAGTCAGTCGCTTGTTGAGTTAGGTGTTCTCTCACATTCCTCTTTGCAGAAGAGTGCTAGGGTAACCAATTAGGGACTGTGCCTGCATAGCTAGAGGGAACACACAAAAATAGCAACCACCATCTTCTCATTCCATTCCACCACAATTGATACGGCTGTATGTAATGTATTCACATCAAGGCGCTGAAAGCACTTTAGATGATGGTGCTGATATCATAAAGAAGTCCTCAATCCCTCCCTGCTCCATCTACAGTGCATGCTCTTTGAGTCCTTATTCATTTAGCTGGCCAAAATTGAAGCATGCCTGGAAATTGCCTTTACATGGATCACAGGGCTAAAATGCTGCTGTCTGCGTGAGCATTCATCCTGACACGGAGAGAGCAATGCTTTGCCTTTTTTTTTTCTTTCTTGCTCCCGGTTTTTCAAAGGTAGAGCACATTCAAGGTTTTTTATGACTGAGCAGGTTTGGTGAAGCGAGGCAAACCTTTGTCATTGCAAATAAACAGTTGCGGTGCACTTGTGATGGTTTGACTGAAAGAACGGGTGACTTAGAGGACTCTACCAGTGATTTTGAATGTTTGGCCCATTTACTACAGTTTCCGTTTTTTATATTTCAAACCATTTTGCAAAACGTGCAGGGGTATTAAAGATTTCACAAGATCTCACCAAAATCCCTCCATTTTCAATTTTGAATTTTTGGTTGAAAACACTGGTCTTAACATGTTCTGCTTCTGTGACTAACAAAGTTGTCACCATTAATAAACCACAGAACGCATAATTGGCAGTGTAAAGCAAAGGTTTCCCTTTGGACTACTTTTACATGGAGGAAGGAAAGTTTCATGGTGACAGAATACTGATGTGAAGAAAGTTTTAAGTCTGAAAGTTAATTTTCGTATTGTAGTGGAATGAATGGAAAGAAATGGATAAAAGGGAGGAAAAATTAAATCAGAGTCATAAATTATGACTGCCTGCTTTGGGAGAAGATTAGCAGAAATGTGAGGTATATACTGCAGACATTGTTGGTATTATGCTAAACATGCAGAATAACTGGTAGGGTCCTTTGTAAGATAAGCTGTATTGTCCACAGAGGCAGAAATTTGCCTCCGGCTTCACAAGTTGGTTACAACACATAACAGTAAATTACAATATACACAATAATAATAATAAAACAAAAAAACACAGCTTGCAGAGTACAGACAACAGTACAGTACGACACATGACCACAAACATGTTTCCAGTGTGAATGGTCTTACGAGTTTGGCAGAGTTAATGCATGTGATATGCAATGCTATTTGTAAATGTTCTTTGTTGGTGCAGCGGGTCTATAGCGCCCTCCCAAGGGCAGTTTTATGAATTTTCCAAAGAGGGGATGAACAGGGTCAGGTATTTTATTTAGTTATTTATTTATTGCATCCTCATTGTCTCTGCTCTGTTTTTTTTTTTTTTTTTTTTTTTTTTTTTTTTTTTTTTTGTATTCTTAGACCCCAGGTGGCCATACCAAATTCAATTCAATACCCAAACTTCAAATTCTCCTTTGTTCTCCCTTGTGACAGTACTTATTATTTCTTCTGTCTTTTTTATTTATTATATATTTCTTACATACACTGCATCTTCCCAATACAAATGTTCAGAAACACGGGGTGGCCGGGTCATTTCGCCTCTGGCCTCATGGCCCATTCTTGGGACACATGAGGCCAAAGTCTGACCCGCTGCCACGAGCGAGATGGCTTTGTCACACGGTGGTTGTGTGGCTGTGACTCCCTGACGAGTCTTCCATGTCAGCAGGTTGATCCAGAGAGTGTGACACCACTCCATTCCGAGTCTCTGCAAAAGCGACTCGAGGACAGGGATCCCACGGCTTGGATCGGAGGCGTCCGTGTTCACTTTTTAAAAACGGCATCAAATTCAACTTCTGCTAACATTTGTAACACAGACTCCTGACTGGCAGTGGAGCTGGAGCTGCATTTTATTGCTGTATTTTTAGCTCTGGACAAGCGGGACAGCGCCGACGGGAGCCCTGAAGGTGCCGCTCCCCCCCAGCGCCGCCGCGGCCGGGGCGGCAGCAGGAGCTGTCCGCGGTGCTGGAAACCTGAAGCGGCCGGAGCGGCTCGGCAGGAATCTTCAAGTGGAGCATCTTAAAACCAAACTAGAGACTGGAGAAACAAAATGAGAAATCTGGACATTTCGAACATTGTGAGCTTCTTGTTAGAATATATTTTGTTTGTATTTGAAGACATACAATTTAGTACAGCTCATCATATGTTGAAAACTGAAAAGCCGAGAAAATAAAACTTATCAGTCACTGATTAAAGTGTGCACTGTCGCTGTCTCATTGCTTCAATACATAGACATGACACTTATTTAAGAGTAGTAATGTCCGTTCTTACAGATTGTTGCCATAGCAACAAAGCTGTCACCCGCAGGTTCCCCAGGGGAGAGGTGGCTAACTTTCTCAGCTCATGTTAAGCCAGTTTTAATATTTATGCGGCAGACAGGCTTAGTTAGACACGTCTAATCTGGGAATAGACGACCTGACTAAGACCAAGCTAATCTGAAACTTAAAGAAAGTTAATAGTTTGACGTTTGAACTTGTAAAATTATGAAAATAAATCATCAGATTAATTTACCGACTTACGTGTAATGTCTTGGATCCTGTTTCTGACTATGGTTCAGGTAGGCTAATCAATAACTGCAATGAATTCCTTTTTCGCGGACAAACTTATACAATAATAGAGAATAGCTTAAAGAACAGTTCTTTAGTAAATGTACAAGAATAATACACAACACCACTTAGGCTACAGCTTACAGAAAAAAAGCTCTTACGTTACTTTTATCAAAGCTGATAACAATATAGATTATGATGAAATAAATCACAAGAATGGAATCGGATAGGCCTATGGTGATTATAGACTCGATATTGATTGCCAGACATATCTGAAGACTCTATAGCAGCTCTGCTGATTGCAAATGACACATAGTTCATTTTCCTCCCTGAATGATTCCATCTCACTTGTTATATCGGCCTATGACGTCACGGTTATGCATCGCTACGTCATAATGAAAAATTATATAGGACAGAGTCAAGAGGAGCTCTGTGCCCCCCAACCTAACTCTTACCCACACGACCATGCCCAAAAAGAAAAATCCTCCAAAGCCCCCCCGCCGGCAACGCCGCCAACAGGCGCGCTCTGCCCCGGGTCAGGCTGACCAGTCTCCTCCCACCGAGCCATCCCCCTCTCCCCCTCCCCAGGAGGACAACACAACCGGAGCGGATGCTCTGGTCACTCCCGTAGACCTCGCTGACCTCCGGCCAGATTGGCTGAAGAGAAAGGAGAAAACTGTTTGTAGCAAGCTAGCTCTGCCCAAAGAGCTATTGCTCCAACAGTCCCTGGAGTCACAGGACCCTGACTCCATTTCAGCAAGCCGCCAGGAGGCTGCCATACAGCGTATGACCACTGTAATGGCAGCAGGAGCACTGGCACCCAGCCTGGAGCCATCTTGGCTGAAAAACAGTGATGCTGGGAATGGCCCCGAGACCCCTCTCCATGCCCCCACCCCACAGTGCTGTGACCAGCCGGAGCAGCCACAAGAAGTGGGCACCATGGATAAAAATCTGGACCATGAGAAAGACATCCAGGCACCTGATGGCCCTGAGGCCCCACTCCATGCTCCCATCCCACAGTGCTGTGACCAGCCGGAGCAGCCACAAGAGGTGGACACCATGGAGAAAAGTCTGGATCTCGACAAAGATATCCAGGCACCTGATGGCCTCAAGGCCCCAGTCTGCGCCCCCACCCCACAGTGCTGTGACCAGCCGGAGCAGCCACAAGAAGAGGGCAAGACTGAGGAAACTCTGGAGAAAGACACCCAGGAACCAGAGAAGCCCAAGCCTCCAACCAGACCTGCCCCTCACTGCCCGCCAAGATGCCAGCAGGCAATGGCAGCTGCAATAGTGCTGCCATGGCGCCGCCGGCCATCCCAGGATGACATGGAGGACACCAACATGCGCGAGCAGGAGGCAACGACACCCCTGATACAAGGTCTTGACAATATGTCACCAACCGGAGTAATTCGCAATTGCCCATCTTGCAGGTCCGGTTTCATCATGTCATATGACCGACACAAAGTCTGTGAGGTGTGTCTCGGGGCAGAGCATGCCCTCAAGGCTGTTTCTGGCGAGTCATCCTGTCCCTTCTGCAACTGCCTGACCGAGATGGAGTTGCAGCGCAGGGCTAACATTGTGACTGCTTTATCAGGGGACGTTTGGATCATAAAAACTCCAAACTCTCTGGAAGAGTCCAATAACATTCTGACTCCTGTGAGCTGCAATAAGGCTTCCAGTGAGACAGTGACCCCTGCAGAGACCCTGGGAAATGCTCAGGAATTGGATGATTCTCGCAAAGAGAAGAACAAATTTGCTGCGGAGCTCCAGACCTGCAAAGCTGAAATGGAAAAGCTCCGTCAAGCCATGGAGCAACAGGCCACCGCCCTCAAGGCTTTAGAGACAGACAACGAGGCCCTTGCCCACCTCCTGGCGAAGTCAGATGACTCCAACAAGGGCTTCTGTGATGATGTGCAGAAGCTCCAACAGCGGCTCCACAGCGCTAACCAGCAGATTGTGGACCAAAAAAATGTTGAGAGCATGCTTCGCCAAGAAAATGAGGTGAACACCAAAAAAATTGATGGGCTAAAAGCAAAAATCACCAAAGAAAAGGCCTTGAACAATGAGACTAAAGCTTCGATGAGGACGGTCAATGATGACATTCAAAAACTCAAAGAGGAGCTCCACAGTGCCAAACAACACATTGCAGCACATGAGAACCTGGAAAAGACCCTCCGCCAGGAAAATGAGGCCCAGAAAAAACAAATGGAGGCGCTCCAAGAAGCACTCCGTAAAGAAAGGGCTAAAAACAGCCAGATGGAGGCCATGAGCCTCAAGGCTGCTGAAACCGAGAAAGCACTCCGCCAAACCATCGAGCGCCACCAGAGCAAGATGTCCTCTAGCACCAAAGAAGCCACCATTAAGCTCCAAATGATGACGTCAGAGAGAGATACTCTCCGACAGAGTAAGATGATGCTTAATGAGAATATGACGGTGCTCAAAAATCTCATTGAAAAAGAGAGGGACTTCAGCAAGCAGCAACAAACTGCCATGCTGAGGTCCTCAGAAAAGGAGAGGACATTGCGGAGGCAAATGGTGGAAAAGGATTTGGAAATCCAGAATCTCATGAGCAAGGTGACGGCAGAGGCTGAGCAGAAGGAAGCTCTTGGCCTCAAGAACACAGCTCTCCGCCAAGAGATGGACGAGCTCACCGTCAAGTTTGAGGCTTGCGAAATGGAAAGGTCGGCTCTTCGCCAGCAGCTGGAAGGTCAGAGCAAAGAACCAGCAAAGAAGAAAGCTAGCTGGCTGACAAGACTCACGAGGTCCGGGAGACAAACGAAGAAAAACACCCAAGAGGACTAAGAGGGGTTCATTTCCATCACGGACTCCATACACCACCCACTCAACACTCCACACTCCCCACTCACACACTCCCCCACTCCTCCCTCACACACTCCACACTCCCCACTCCCCACCTACACACTCCTTACTCCACCACTCCCCTACTCCCCACTCACACACTCCCCTACCCCCCACTCCCCTGCACCCTCTTGCAAATCATCACATGACCGGGGGGGTCGTGATGAATTGCAAAAGGTCACACTTCTATCCTCAATAAATATTATCACCTCTAAAATCATGCACTTTCCAGAAATGTTGAGATTTCTAAGTGACACTAAAGCCAGCATCATATGTATGGCTTTCAGTGCTGGAATGTAACTAACCACTATATTTCTTAGGGAAATATTGTACTTTTTACTGCACTACATTTACATTTACATCTCCATTAACTGCAGTATATAAAGTAACCCATCACATTTTGATGCTAACAGTTCTGTAAGATTAAGATTCTGAATGCAGGACGTTTACCTATAACAAAGTACTTTTGCACTGTGGTATTGTTATGGTTCTAAACAAATTTTAAGATCTGAATGCTTCTTCCACCACTGATGCTATACTGAAGACAACTGGACAAGAGGTGTCAAGTCCTTGCTGCAGCTGCTTGGGTTAGAAAAATGTTAAGATAATGTATAAGCTTTTTTTTTTTTTTTTTGATTTATAATTTTATTTATGTCTTTAATATAATGGTCTCTGGTGTTGCAATTTAAATACTGTTACAGTGGCACCTTTACACCACTTTATATTTATCTCATCCTGGAGTCACAATGTTAATATAGCTCCAAAACATCAAAATAAAAAAGTGTATTACTTTTCCAGAAGGCTACTCAAAATCAAATCAAATCAAATCAAATCAAATCAAATCAAATCAAATCAAATCAAATGGGTCTCTGCACTGTAAACATGAGTGTAAAGGTGAGTGAAAATCTTGGATGCTTGTCCCCTCATTAATGTATCTGCATGAAACAAAGACATAACCAATGCAAGTGAAATCTCCAAAAAAGTAACTGCATCCATTGATGATCTGCTGTAACAGGCCTAATCTGTTACAATCCCAGTTAGGGACAGACTGGCCACTGGGAGAAAGCTGGTGGGTCACAGAAGTTTGTATGTCACTAATATACGTGACACCATTGTATCGCATCAGCTTGCCTATTTGTCAGCATTTTCTCCAAAATCTTTGACCAAAAATGTGCAAAAGTGCAGAATCCCAAATGCAGGGGAGTACTGTCTTGTTGCTAGCATGGGTTGAAATATTGACCTAATCTTTGTATAAAACCTCTTGGAGTCCTTTAGGGGCCAAAAAAGCGTTCAGGCTGTTTTCCATCACAACAAAAAGACAAAAAGTAAATGTGTGTTCTATATATAGGGGAACGTTTACTAGGGGAGCGTTTACTCTTTACACCCCCCACCCCCCACCCCCCCCCCCTTTTTTTTTTTTTTTTTTGAAAATGCAGAAACGTCTTGATGCACACTCCTCCTCCTCATATCCCTCCGACTTATTAGACTTCTCCCACTCAAACTTAGTCATCTGATTACTTTTTATACATCATAAATTCCATTCCAACTTCATAGATTCTGATTGTTTCATTCCAGCACTCTTTATACTTTCGGAGATATTCCATTGCTAATTTTATTCCTCTTTTGTGAACAGAGGAGTGCTCAAGGTAACGCAGTGCTGCGGTTGATTGTAGTAGGTGCAATGACATACATGGGAGTCAATGCACTTCACAGGCCTCCATTATGTATTGTGTTTTAGCTTTTGATTCGTTTATAGAGTCCTTTTCTTCCACTCGGTTCAGAGTTGTGTTGACAGCTGTAGATCTAAACTCTGAGGAATGGTCTGTACTTTGTCCGGTTAACCTTGCTGTCTCTCCTCTCCACTCAGAGCTGAGTCATACTTCTTCTTTTTTATTTTATTGTGCAATGACAAGAGAAAACTGTAGGTGTAAAACAATATAGAACATGAAGCTGGGGGATAGAAGAGATAGAGATAGAGGGACCCTGCTGCCCAGCAAGAGCTGCCTACATGCCCCCAGGAAGGGCAGGAACGGGAGTGAGACCAAGAACGGAGATGCAAGGGTAGAGTTATACAAACAAAGTGTGGCCAAAAAAGGGTGGCCCCTGCCAGGCCGCAAGGTCTGTCAGATGTGAGAGATATGGGGAGGCTGTAGAGGATGTGGTGTGGTGGGTTATATTGGAGGTGTGTGGGGGACAGTATTTTGGAGGGGGTTATGGGAGGGTGGGGATGAATGAGTAGGGGGAGAGGGGCGGAAATTTTCCCAGAAGTTGTTAACGTTATCATGTTTTGTGTTTTCATTCAGTTATAGATTCCTTTTCTTCCACTCCAGTTCAGAGTTGTGTTGACAGCTGTAGATCTAAATTCTGAGGAATGGTCCGTACTTTGTCCGGTTAACCTTGCCGTCTCTCCTCTCCATTCACAGCTGAGTCATACCTCTCAGAACAGCTTCAGTTGTTTTGTTGTTGCCTTGCCCCCCGTAGCGGACGTGCAGACATGCTCGCTCACTGTCCACAATGCCAGGGCTTTCAGAGAACATACTGTTGCAGCACCGGGTATTCTGAGAAATTTCAGGCGGGAAGAACGTATCTCCCGCTGTCAGAAATTATCTCCAAAATGAAAAGCGACAGAATAAATGTTGTCCGCTTTTGTCTGTTTGCTGTACTATTGTCAGCCAGTGGCACCGTCTATTCTGTGTACTCTCACCTTCATGGCATTTATACAAAAAGCTCACAATGCTGAGAGGACACCAAGTATGTGTCACATTAAGCTGGAATTAACTCTGCCGAGAAACATATGCACACATAAGACTTCAGAGTTTGTTTCTGTCCTCCATTTTGATTGTATTTCTTGAGGCCTTAAATGTGTTTACAAAAACAAAAGCAACAATAATAACAAAAAGACCAGCACAGTGTCCTTCTGGGTAATAGCATCAAATATGATGTTTTGAGTGAATAGGTAGGGGGCTGGACACATTCAAGATCAATGTTGAATGTTGAATGTTGAAAAAAAAGAAAGAAAAAAAAGAAAAAATAACAACAGAAAAAAAATCTTATCTAAATCTAAAAAAAATCTGAATTTTGGAAATTTCCCTAGCAACCACCCAGAACACCACTGCAATTATTTGCATTGCGGTTTGGCACACGGCCACACTTTTGGCACACCAGGCAAGCACATTTAAAGTTTCTTCAGAAACTTTAGCCAGTTCTAGGTTTATGATATTATTCTTGCAATTTAATTTTAAAAACAGATTTACAATTATAATAAATGTGCATTTTTGCAATTTTTTGTATTTTTTATTTTATTTTTAATACAGTTATCTTGTGTAATTTTGTGGTCATTTTGTAATTAATTTCTTGCTTATTTTCAGGTAATCTCATGCTAATTATCTTCACGTCATCACAAAGGTTGCAGATCCTCTGGGCTCCATCCAGTCTTTTATATCATATAACCTTATATAACCTTGGGAATATATATACCAGTCATATAACCTTATATATACCTTATATAACCTTGGGAATTCTGGTGCTGTTCACTCTAAAATCACAAATAACCTGTCTGTGCTTTTGGTTTTCGTACCATGGGCATGCTTCCAGTTTTAATTCCACATACGTACCACAAGACAACTTGAAATCAAAATATCTCCCCATGGACCAGTTTATGTGAATTATTTCTGACCTTTTTAATCCTGTTTGTAATTTCCTTTGAATTTTTTTTGATTTTGTCTTCATTGGCTGCATGGTAATGTATGACAGTCAGTAATGCTCCTTTTCTATACACTTGTCTCCTGAAAATGTGACCTTGGTTTCAGTGAGACAACCACTTAAAATAAAACAATAAATCCAAAGATGAGGAGCAGGAAGTTGACATTTATTATTTCTGCTATGATGACAAACAAACAACTTCTCGGTTTATTATGGCGCTGTTTGGGTACAGACTGCAAAATGTCCCCACAGAGCTTTAATGGCCTTTTGTAGTCTAAGATCATCTTAGATATGCTGCTTTATAGTCCAAGTACTTATTTGACCCCCGGGATATCTCTGAATATTCTTTTTGTTCTCCCAGTGGCTGAGGGCCTATTTGAGAGCAACGGGCTACATGATAATATAGTTCACTGACCTAACACTGCCTTTGTTGTGACTGGGGAAAAATATCACTGTAGGTATTGCTTGCATATTACATGAAAGCAACTGTTCCCTTTGCACAAACATGAAATTAAAGTTATAGTGAGCTCAATTAACTGGTCCCATCCCCTTAAATGCAGCTTATGCAAACTCCCTGTTTCTCAGAAGTTCATACTGTATGCTCCTTGGTTTTAAATTTTGTGGCCTTCAAACGCCTTTGCTACACAAATGATTCAATTACTCCTCCTTTTAAATGTGCAAGCAGAGATAGCGTTTTTGCTGCCAGAGAGGGAGGAGAGAATGAAATTAACCTCAGCTAACTTCCCTATGCCCTCGACACTTGTATTATGAATTTCTATTAAAACCCTATCTCGCCTATAATGAATTCAGTCCTTCTACGAGAGAAGAGTCCTGGCATTTTCCACACAAACTAATTTTTGTTTGCGTTCAGGTGAACTTTCAAATGGGAGAATTGCTGACTGTGTGGCACTGATTGCTGCGAAAGACCTATTAAATTGTTCTCTGAGTGTAAAATAGAGGTTTTTACACCAATCAGGGCTGCCAATGACATGGCAATTACTGTCAAATTGAAAACATAAAAAAGGGCACACGCACTCAGAAAATAACTGCAGCATACAGGTGTCAGGGGTTGTTGATGACATGGGTACAGATATAACTATAGTTCATTCAATCTTAGGTTTTGCTAATGGAGGGTGATAAAAATACCACAGTATTATTTTTCACCTGTGGTGATTTACTGGATTGTTAACTTACACTCTAAAAACTGCTTGGTTAAAAATAACCAGTTTGGGTTATTTTGGTAATGCAGCATTGGGTCAAAAAGGGACCAACCCAGCACTGCGTTATTATGAATCAGCAGGACTGGGTTATGGTTTTGACTCAACATGCTGGGTTATGTTATTCACATATTTCCGATCAATTATTTGAACATTCCAAAACATGAAATTTATTAAATTCTTTCTGGCCATCTGAATTATCTTCGCCACGAACACGAGGTTCCAGTTTCTGTTAATCCTGAAGAAATCCTAGAATAGGACAAGACAAAGAGGCAAAAGAAGAGGTGTGAGACATAAACATTAATCAGCTGAGTCAAATTGAACATGATGTGAGGCACCCGGTGGCTCGAATGGTGCAGCATGACACATCATGTACATGTACAACACTATGTGTCACTCTCAGCTGGGAAAACACTCTTATGTGTGTCTTATGGCCTGACGATCCTCTTCTTTTGGAAGCAAACAGAACTCATTTTGTCAGGAGCTACTCCAGGTGTACCTGAAGCAGCTTTTTAGGTGATGGTGAAATTTCAGCCGTGCCCCAAGGAGAGAGAGAGCTGTTTGCATCCACGAGAGAGAGGCAATCTGTCAGTCTGCTCAGCTTCAAATTATAGCATGACCATTATTTGTTCCCAATATGATGATTTTTCGACACTGAATTCAACATAGTAAGGCAGTAATTGTAAGGCAGTAATTGAATGGCACCTCTACTTATATCATGATAAGCTATAACTAAGCTATAACTATGTACAGCTATTTATATGTATAGCTGAGGTTTGAGGTTTCAATAGGTCACGCCCACTAGCTGACACTTATGGTTGGCTTGTCTTGTGTGAGCTAAGGTTAATAACTCAGCAAGCTAACTAAGCTAAGTTTGTGTTAACAGTGAAATCTGAATTAGTTACACTTTTACTGTCTTATTGTTTCCATTTCATGATGGAGCAAAGAGGGCTGGAGATCAGCTCAGGTCACCGTCTGCATGAAAATGGAGGACAGCGAAGAACAATGAGCCTCAATCTCAGCTCACATCTCCAACCCGCTGGGTCAATATGTTTGACCCAATGCTGGGTCAAACCAACCCAACCTGTAACCCAACAGCCTCAACCCAGCAACGGGGTTCTGAAAATAACCCAGCATGCTTTGTGTGTACAATTCCATGTTTATTACTATGATCATCTATGACAGTTATGGGTCAAATGTGAGCTTGTGTGCATTAATACGAGCATGCTTTTGTGTGTGTGTGTGTGTGTGTGTGTGTGTGTGTGTAGTTTGGTATAGGATGCCCAATGATAGTCCAATGCATGGTTCCCCAGCTGGCTAAGGTCTGATGCTTCCAGAGCTTTCTGTTCTCTGCAGCTCGCTCCAGTTGTCTCAGCACAATATGATATGGTACAGTAAGATATGATATGATAAGATGATATGATATGATATGATATGTGACACATGATACAATATGATGTAATATGATATGATGTGATATACTATAAAGTAATATAAAGTTTAAAGTAATATATGTCATGATGCATGTTATGATACGATACAGCGCAATGCAATATGATACATTATACAATACTATAGCATGATACTATACAATATTATTCATGAAACAGGTCAATATGCTACATGACATGATATAATGTGATACATAAATAATACAATACATAATATGAAACAATACATGATACCATACAATACATGATATGATGATACATGACATATGATACAATAGATACATGATATGATACATGATATATGATATAATGCATGATATGATATACATGTAGCACATGATATGATACAATACAATATAGTACGATATGATAACATATGATATGATATGATACATGACACAGTATGATACGATACAAGGTATGATCTGATATGATACATGTAGAATTTGATATGATATATAGTATGATATAGTACTTGAGATGATATGTTACAGTATATAATATGATACAATATGATGCATAATACAATACGATATGATTTGATACAATACAATACAGTACAATATGCCTTGTCACACAATACCACAATGCACACACATGGTCTGATCCGGATGATATTGGCATGACTTGGCATGACAGCAAAACATGATACTATATATGACATGAAATGACAATGACATGATATACTGTATGACTTAACATGATGTAAAGTGACACGGCTTGACATGATGTGATTGGACATGACATGATATGACATAGTATACAGTTATACATGATTTATGGTACCTGACATGACATGACATGACATGACATGACATGACATGGAAGTGGATGAAAAGGCTCCATTAAAGCCTGCTCAGTGCTGGGCTCCCTGATGCAAACAGCACTTTCAGAGGCAGGCTGAGTTCAGGGATTGTTGCCCAAGGTGGAGGGAAAATAGGTGGCTATTGCCAGGTGGGTTAATGGTGCTTGGCAACATAATTACTCTGTCTGCAATGAAAAACAGAATAAAGCAATTATCTGCTTTCATCATGCAGAATTGCAAGCGAAAGTCTATGTGGCCCCACAACAGATAAGGCCCCATTGAGAGTGAATAGCTTATTAAGACTTTGGTTTGAGTTTCTCAGGAATACTTGCGGGGCCACTTTTTTATTTCCTTTGTGATCAGCTTCTATTCAGATCTGACGCTGTTCCTTTGGCGGCGAGGCATCAGGGTTGTTTCCATCCAGCTGCTTTACCGAGAAGAAAGACTTGATAAACAAGATCAGATTGCACAGACAGACGGGGGATGAGCTGTTGCTATAGCAACGCCCCACACCATTCCTCCCTAGAATCAAGATCCTTCATTCTGGATGCTGGGGATGTTGGAAACATGAGAGCCTGATTCACTGAGACTTGGGAAATGACAGACAGACAAGCCACTAGTCATCATGGGTAATCCAGGTTGGGTGTCATTTACATGTTCACGCCCTGTTGGCATGTTTAGCAAATACATATGCTTACCACTGAGAACAGGTTTTGCATAGTTTAAGCATGGCTGTTGCAGTCGACAGGTTGTTTAAATGATGGTAAATGATGGTGGTGGCACTGTATGGGAAATGATGTCACCAGAAAAATAAGCAAACCAGAATAGTACCCAGTTGTTTTGTCAAAATTGGACCTCAGAACCCAACCAATCATTCGCAGCAGCCTACCCATGCTTCAGCAGCCATTGTTAACGCCAGGGAGATAGGCTGAGCCACCAGTACTACCAGCCAATCAGAAGCCAGTGCCTCATTAATAATGAATTAATGTCTCATAAACAGCTTGTCAGATTACCCAAATATTTTCTCATAACATTCTCTCATTTAAATGCCAGAGTTATAATTTTCAGACAACAGCTCATCACATGAAATTGCCAAAAATGTTGAAAACTCCTGTCCCTCTTTAATAATGGTGACAGCTTGAAAAACATCTAATAGGAGAAAAAACTAGAGACTGAGAGGCTGACTTGAAGCACGGTTTGTTGATGCACAAGCTGAGGATGGGCAGATGGTGACCGGCATCTGCACACCTAAGGACTTGAATGTGCACACATGTTGCAAAACACATGGCGCCACAGTAATGGAAACACAGTGATGCATATCGCACATATACACACATGCCCTCCTTCTCTGTCTTTCTCATACGGACATACATATTTTCTATTCTCAATGTAATATTGTAATATTCATATTACATTTCCTCAGTTCTCTCTGTGTGCACCGTAAGCTGCTGTAATTGAGAAAGGCACTTGCTTTCCTTGGATTTGGGCTGTCATACAAATCCTTTTTTTTCTCCCCCAAACCCAAGCAATTTCTGTGGTTCTAATGAGCCTCATGCTCCACCACTTCATTATGGTCCCTCCTTATTTTCTTTTTCTGGTTCACCCTAAAAACCTCCCCCCCTAGTGCCACTCCTGTCACCAAAATGTCTTTCAAACCTGCTTATCTGCAGACTAGCAGCCTGCCTATCAGGGAGAATTCAGTATTAATAAATGAAGCATGCAATGCACCAATGTCAGTTGCAGTGGCTGCCAATATTAAAGAATGCCAGTAATTCCGCTGCGCTGAGCGACGCGAGTGTCCTCCGAGACAATGGGATGTGTGTCGCCTGCATTGACAAGCAGAATTATGGGTGTTTTCAGTTCAAGGGAATTACAAGTTCCCTTTGTTCATGAGGGAATGTGTAAATTTGTTGTCATGTATATACACTTGGCATGTAAACAAGATGAATAGTAAATATTCCTTTCAGTTTCAGTTGTACTCTTTGTCACAATATCTCCTCCAAAAGGCAACACAAAACATGAGCTGCATGAGCCTGGCTGTCTTGATTTATTGACATCGAGTCAAGTGATGTTGCAGATCTCTGTGGCGAATGTGTGTGCGCGCGTATGTGTGTGTGGGGGTAATAATCAATCCTTATCACTTTTCACTGCCTTCAAATAAAATATGAGGATATTCCACAAAGCTGTGCACACTGCGTTATGAGGAGAGCTGGATAATCAAAGCCATATTTACATCAAATTGATGGGGGGGCGGGCATCATATAGGTTCAACTGTCACACAGCAGAAGCAAATATGAACATGCATCATGCTCTCTGTTGACATCCAAAACACGGATTCCGCTGAAACCAGACGTGTGCAAGTGCATTACATTAAGAACTGGCGAGCTCCTGCCTGCTCCTTTTAGTTTAGATTGAATAGATGTGAGACTGAGGCCATTTTTACACTGACATCCAACTGTGTTGCAGGGATGGATCATCAGTCAAACCTCTTCCCTCCTATAGGGCACCATCCCTCTCTCTCACTCTCTCCTTTGCTTGCTCTCTTTGAGAGGAAGGGATGTGTTTTGTATACACAAGTGGAGACCAAACGATCTCGGAGCCAGAATAAATGTTGAGTCCTGAGACTAACTATCTCCAGTGCTGGATGGCGGCCCGACGGAAAAACACACACACAGAGAGGGAGGCAAAGAAAAGGTTTTATCACACTATATGTCTAGGGGACTCTCACCTGGGCAAACCTGTGCTAACAGTAATATCTTCTCCCAACAAGTGAGAGGGCTTGGAAAACAGGTGCAATTACATGCGATTTCATTTTAAACCTCATTGTAATTTCTTATCTCGCATTCCGAGAAGTAGCTCAGGGCCTAAATGTGTGAACTTCTGTTTAGGCAGCATATATATGAATCACCACACACTCCCACAGGGTATTTCTGTTTATTAGCAGATATTTTCTAACAAATGCATAGTGACAAGGCACATGAATACCAATTATAAAATTCCCATGTGATAAAGGGTGGAATAGCTTGTAAGTCACATACTTCAGTTATTATTCATTCAGTACTATTTGTGTTTATTTTAGCTGCTGTGCATGTAGGGAAGGATTGTGGTGAAAGGGTGAAGGTAGTGATTGCATAGTAATATGGCACAGTGAAAAGCATGTTTTGTGCTTCTCTATGTGAAAGTAAAGGCTCGTATTTTAGATGTTAGACTTGGTTCCTAACAGATTCTAATTCTAATCTAGCGGTCTGTGGCAAATTGTCACACGTTTCTTAGTGGTGTGAAAATTAGCCTTAATTGGAGAGCTGTAGATTTCCTTTGAGTTGCCATATGTCACACTGTTAGAATGGTAGGAGTTTTAAAAAAGCACTGCAATCATTTTGCCCCCTTGAAGTTTCCCTTAAATTTCACACAGAAAAAAACATATATACTCTGTATCTGCTGGTTGCAATGCTTCGCTGGAATTACATCACACTTATATTGAATGAAATATTCAAACCCAAATGTGCCATTGTTTATGGCTGCAGCATCACATCAAATAGAAAAAATGTCTGCATGTCTTTTACCGCATTTTATACACTTTTCCCTGTAATTCAACAGGACATGTTTGATATCTTTGGGAACTTTGGAACCTCATCTAGAACTTAAAATAAAGTTATGTGAGTTTGAACAAAACTCTGCTGTACAGCATGCATTTGTAATGGCGAGAGTTAATCCTTCACATCATCCATAAAAAGATTAAAGTCCAGTATTTATGAAACATTCCAAGAGGCCAGTTTAAATACTATATATAATAACCTTAGTTCAACTTTGATATGACCACTGACTTACTTTTTCTCATATTCACATTCATATTTATATTGGTATGGAAAATTTATCACATCCAAGGTGGGAAAACTATGTTTAAAGTCCTAATGCATCACACTGTAGAAAATTGCAGCCTACTCTTCCCTTCTGACATTTTCAATAAAAATAATCACTTTCTGGCATTTGGAAATGTGAATCTTAACTCCTTCCGTGGATCGACTCTGAGAGAATTACTCTGCGGATGCTTTCTATCCTCTTTTGGCTCAGGCAGCCTGACACTGAAATTTTTAGCTACAGCTGAAGCAGCCAACACAGCATGCAGGCAGAATTCACAGGGAAACTGCCAAGGATGAACTGTATGAGAAAACTATAAATGATTATATTAGTTCTTTCACATGTAATGTCTCTTGTTAGTAATATTTGTTGGTTTGTCTATAGAAAGGGATGAGTGCCGGCAGAAACTGTATTTCAGTTGCATGGATTTGAAACTGATATTGATCCATCCATACTGATCAACTAAAAACACATTATAAAAAGGGCAAAATGTACAAAAATGTGTGAAATTTAAATGTATTCCAAAGCAATTTATTTGAATTGTAGGTTAAGTATACATCACAAACAAAGAGTTGTAGGAGTGTAAATTACTATGGCAACTTCTTCAATGTTTTGAAAAACTTGACAAATCAAGTCGACAGTGAGTAGATTTCGCTCACAGTTATGACAGCAAGAGAATTTTCGAATTTGACTGCAATACCAGCACATGCCACTGTGGCACTATACCGTACACAATGCTTTTGGGGAGGCAGAAAACCTCTGCATTCAGTCGCTGCAGCCAGGCAGACAGACTGTTGTGCAGGCAGTAGAATTAGATTAACAACAGAAATATTATAGAACTACTAGAGGACGTCAAGTGTGTGTGTGTGTCTGTTGGCATTGTATTGGTACATAGATCGGTGACGTCAGTTTGACATCCTATCTGTGAATCACATCTGGTATTGTGTGCTGAGACTCAGAAAGCCAAAGAGCAGACACTGAATCCAGCAACATCACAGAGCATCATTCGCTGCAGTTATTTGAATTGCCAACTAAAAGGCTGCTGGTGAAAATGCACAGACAAGATTAGGGCAAAACTTCACCAAGCAAGGGGAAACTAGTAGTAGCAGTGTGCTCACCAGTGTTGCTAAATTGAATCTCTGTTGAAATGCATGCACTAGAAATCTGGCACTAATCTGTTTCCATTCATAAGTTCCAAAAAATTGCAGCTCAGTTGCTATTTTCTCTGTTCTCTATTTTTTCTCTCTCTTTTATCATACTGTATTATAATTGGTTAATTCAGTCAGATTAAAGCTCTGAAAGCCCAAAGCATGTAAAAGAAGAAGATGACTGTGGAATACAGTTCAGGGTAGATAGTTTTTTCTTGTTTATCTCAGGGTTAAAAAAATATGATTAGCCTCTCACTGGCATTGAGCAGATTCCTGACATCCGCATAGCAAAAAGATGACTATGTCATTATTGGCTACTCTGAGTTATACAAACTGAGAAAAGTTGCTGAATGTGAACTAAAGAATTAAAAATGCATTCAGCAGAATTGTTTCTCCTCCCTGAAGCTGCATGGCTGCCAAGTCGCTGTGTGATTGCTCTGTAGCTAAAGGCTGTGACCTGGACTCAAATCCTCAATGCAATTTTTAAAGGGTCTGACAAGCATTCAAATCTTCAGTGCTGCAGCATTTTCAGTTTGGCCATACTGTTCTGCAGAGTTCCTCCCAACCAGCCTGCTTCTATTATGCTCCCTCCTCTGAGAATTCAGCAAGGCGACTGTGATATGAGGCGACGCAAGAGCACCCAAACTTGGCATGAAAGACAGTGAGAGATCTGTCTTACAGGAAGGAATATTGTAGTTTCAGCTCTCTTCAACAGCATCTGCTAACAAAAGCGCAACACACACCAGCTCCGAATCCATTTTTGGTGTTTCAAGCAATCATTCGAACATGAGACAACAACCCAAAGCCTTGATTCCCCTGGTTTCATTCTTAGAATTTCATGGTGGGACTTTGTTCTCGGGTGAGATTTTTACTTTTTTTCCGGCTTGGAGGCAAAGTTAACTTTTCAGTCTTTCACTCTTCTTATAGCCTGGTGAAATGTAAAGGAGCCCCAAAATATCTGTCAATTGCAATTGTGTTTCCTCTCAGGTTATAAGGTAGATGCCCCAAAGAGAGATTAGCATCTTGTCTCTGAGCCTAAAGGAGCAGTTCATACAAAAATAAAAAAGTTCATGTCAGTCAACACACAGCTGAAATTTGTTTTTCCACATAACACAGTATCCCCCATTGGGAGATACTATCTTATGTTCCTATGTTATGCTGCCAGGTTCGCAGCTGCAAGCCTTTCAGGCCCTGTATAACTGCAGTGAGAGCTGTGTCCACATTCTACTAAATCAACCTCAATCCCAGCGGGTGTTGGCCTCTGCAAGAGCTGTACCTCATCTCCAATTCTGTTTGTGATTTTCAGAGATACGTAGGTTCTCAAGGTGCAATCGGGGTGTGGTGGGTGTCCAGTATAGTGACTTCAGGATTTCATATCCGCTCTTTGCAGATGATGTGGTTCTGTTGGCCTCATTGAGCTGTGACCTTCAGCACCCGTTGCGGCAGTTTGCAGCACAGTGGGAAGTGGATGAGCACCTCCAAGTCCAATGTCATGGAAAAGGTGGTTTGCCCTCCAAGAGTTACTGCCTCAAGTCGAGGAGTTCAAGTATCTCAGGGTCTTGTTCACAAATGAGTGTGAAATGGAATATGGAATGAGAGATTGACAGGCAGATGGCAGTGGCATTGGCAGTAATGCTAACATTGTACCAGCCCGTTGTGGTGAAGAAGTAGTTAAGCCAGAAGGTAAAGTTCTCAATTTACCTGTCGATCTTTGTTCCAACCCTCACCTCACAAGCTCTGGGTAGTTACCGAAAAAATGAGATTGCGGATACAAGCAGCGGAAATGAGTTACCTCCACAGGGTGGCTGGGCACAACCTTAGGGACAGGGTGAGGAGCTCGGAGTAGAGCTGCTGCTCCTCCGCATTGAAAGGAGCCAGCTGAGGTGTTTCAAGCATCTAGTCAGGATGCCTCCTGGGCGCCTCCCTGTGGAGTTGTTCCGGACACGACCAACTGGGAGGTGACTTCAGGGCAGAACCAGGACACGCTGGAGGAATTATGTATCCCAGCTGGCCTGAGAACATCTTGGGATCACCAGTAGGAGCTGATGGGTGGATTGATTGACATAACATAGTAGTGAGTTTGCTAGTGCTGCTCTATGTGGGAAAAATGCTTCTCTAAAACAAATCAAAATAGACCACAACATTACTCCAGGCAAAATAATCCAGGTGTTATGCAGCCAGTCGATTGCACTGTGGGTTCAGAAATCCTATACTGAATTCTTAAAATTAAGTACTAGCATTAGGAATAGGTACAGACATAAAATATGCCATGTAGTGTCAAGGGTTAATCTCCTCAACAGTATAGCAACACAAACCTGTGTGTATGTTTGTGTGTGTATATCTCAAAACATTTGTCTGCGTGCATTCCATGGAGCTTGAAACCCCGCCTGGCACTGACCATGCAAAGGTCGCAGCCCTGAAAGAGATGGCCTCTCGTTTTCTCGGGGGAGCCGGTCACAGCTGGTGAGGCTCTGCCAGCGTTCACACACCGATGATTATCCACTCGGGAGTCATTGTGCTCCACATCTCTCCCCCGGCCTGGCGGTCCGTCACAGCCTCAGCTGGTCACAGATGGGTGATTCAGGGCTTTTGCAGTGTTGATAAGCATGCTGCTGCTGTTGTGGAGGTGCCGGCAAGGTGAAGAGTCCTTGTGGGTTTCAATTTGGCTCAAAACAGAAAGTAAGTATATTAACTGGCCGGGATCGAGTCATGCAAGCAGCAAACGTGTATATTTGATGTACTTTGGCTAGTGTTTAAGGAAAAGAGGGAAGGGGGTTGTTTTTTTTAAAGAACATTAGGGAAAATAACTAAGGTTATTACTGCCTTTTAGCACAAAATGACCATAATCTGCAGGGGACCGATAGGGTTGTTGATCAATACTAATGACTCAGCAAATACCTGGCCGGCTGCTGAGAGTTCTGTCTTTTGAACTCACTCCTCTTGTTAGTGTGCTGTGGTGGAACAAAAAAAAAAAAAAAAAAAAAAAAATCCAACCCACTGGCATTTCAGCATACTACCTATGTGACTTCATTGCTTGTGTCAATTGTAATGTACACGACTTTGTGAGAGGGAAGTTCTATCACTGTGGTTCCTGCTGCCATTAGCAGTTGATAGATAACTTAATATCCCTGTAAGGACAAAGGCTGATAGTCGCGGCGGGAAAACACACCGCGCGGCATTCAGAATTTGATTTGATACAAGTTGAGTGATATGTCGCTGTACTCGACAGCATAGTGCACTGCTCCAGCGCCTGAAGGCTGAATGTGTGAGATGGATTGTATTTGTCATCTCCCGCGCTGTTAAATGATTGGCCCCAGTGAATTAGATCAGGGGTTTTAAACCTTTTCATGTTCTGGACCCACAGGTTGACTCTCATTAAGCCCTGGACCCCCACTTAAAGTGATTTTGCCTTCGGGACTCTGATATGATATGATATTTTGTTTTGTGTTTGTTATTTAATTGTCAAGGCATCATACTTGTCAGATAACATGAAAGCTGATTAAAACTTAATGTTGAAATAATAACTTGTTTGTGTCGTAACAATAGTGGATTAACACTTAGAAAACTGAGCAAATTCAGTTGACTCCTTGCAAGAACATGGTGATCAGCAAGTTAATAAAAAATGTACATTTATAAAAAAGAAAAAAAGAAATTAGGAAAAAAATAGTGAAACAAATGCCTGAAAATTTTAAATTAAACTAATAATACTAAAAATTTTAAAATGACAAGGAAACTATATTCATATTGATTAAAATTGATTAAAGGTCAGATTAGAGATGCTGGATCAGATTTCTTGTTTTAAAATTTTCCTGATTTAAATTACAATGAAATGAAACTATTCCACCTTTTGCGGCGGACCCCCTGACACTCCTCTGGTCTTCACTTTGAAAACCAGTGATACAGATCACTTGTCAAGAGCACATATACACCAGTGAGCTGTGTGGGGCCATTCACAGGTGTTGTAATACAGCTTTATCAATACACCAACTTAAATAAAAGCCCCTCAAACTCACACCAAGAGACCATGCCTCCTACTCTCACTGGCTCATTAATTTCAAGAAAGGAGTTTTCAGCTGGGTGTGGTGATGGCCACCTGCTCCTTCTATCTTAATCGCTAAATTGATTTCATTACGGGTGTAATTGGATGGCTTTGATGACTCTCTGAAGGAATTCAAGTCACCTGAAGGGCCACTGTTGATGGCTGACAGCCAATTTTTTCCTCAAGCCTGCTCAAAATAGGGACATTGTTTCCACATAGTGTTGGCTGGTTTATGAGAAGACGCATTATCATCCATGTAATTAGTAAAAAGTCAAATGAGGATAGAAGTTGATGAGAAATCATAAAAGCAACCTCTAAAATAGCCCAGGCTGCAAAAATGCAACTCTCCTTATGATTTCATCCCGGATAATTGGGCTCACCATCAGACAAAACTTGGCAAATAATGTAAAACACGTGAATCAAGCCATCAAGCACAGAAAAAGGAGTGTGACATGTTTTACAGTTAGTTTCAGTCTTATTGTTAGAGTTAAGAACAGTTTTGTGCGATGGCACTTGCCAGAAAAAAAATACTTGGCTGACACAATTCTGAAAAATATTCAACAAATATTTTCTGTGAAGAAATGACAAAAGTCAGAAGTCGATTTTCATGTTTCCTAAAGGGCAAGCTGTTTCCTCATCTGATGTTAAAAGAGGTCCTTTGTGCCAGTGTAGAGATTTAAGCAAAGCTAATAACAAGGTTTTACCACCTTTTCAGCCTCTTCGCCTCAAAAGAACACAATGTGATGATGTGTAGTTTGTAGCCAGAGACAGGCACCACAAAGGCATCTTGTGTTTCCTGACTGTGTACAAAGGGGGCAGAAGCTGGGACTGATTCCCGTTAACAAGCATGAACAATACCCGAGATAATAAAGTAATTTGCATGTGTGTGACTAGAGAGGAATGATCAAAGCAGAGCGGTGATGGCTGATATGATTTAAAGGGAATATAGCCAGCCTGTCAACATTTTAAGAGTCTGTGATGAACCTTTGACCGGTGTTGACCAGAGTTGATTTGTGTTGATTTGCATTAGGCCTGATTCCCTCTTTGGTCAGAGAGCAAGAAAATCATCATAATCAGTGTTTAAAATTTATGAGAAACTGCTGTTTTGCAGAGACTACAGATTACTTTATTAAAGAAGTATGCTGGTATGTTTGTTAAAGTATTGCCTTTTACTTTCTGCGATATTAAACCATAAAATTTCACTCACTCACATCAGTCACAGACAACATATTTATCTGCCGAACATGATCCAAAACTAGGGCTGTCAGTCAATTAAAAAAAAGCATATTTATATAAAGAAATATACTTTATCTCATAAATTGTTGTAATTAATTGCAATTAACTCCATTTTCTTTAAAATGCACTTAAAGTCAAGGGTATTTGAACTTGCAGCCAAACTACCTCTTCTGTCTTCTGAATTGAGGAATCAATTCAAAAGATAGAATTATAATTTGATATAATCATGATTGACCACATATTTAAAATGTCAAAAATTAATTGCTTGCTTGCCCTTTCACTGCCTTCAACAACAGTGATGGTCCAACAGTCCATGGAAATTCATTTAGCAACTGCATCGTTCAGTTTTGCTGTGTTGACAGATTGCAGATCATGCACTACACAAGTATGGTTCGATAAGCACAGACAAGTATTGCTGCTTAACACACTACTACTACCAGAACTAAAAAAAAAAACATCTTTGGGACTTAGATGATATTTTAAACTCATTGTGCTCTGATAGAGCGATATTTCAATTTTTACAGTAAGTCCATATCACTTTATTTCTGTCCAGAAATCCATCTGGAGGCTTCCTGAAGGTCATCTTTTCATTCATTTTGTCTCTTACTGGTATTCAGTTGCTCTGTGCTGCATCATGTGTGACCTCATTTGAGCTTAAGGGTAAAAAAAAAAAAAAAAAGGTTCAGAATTTGTGTTAATTTTAAATAACACATTGAGGTCCTCACATTAATGACATTAATTCACTGTGTTCCTTTTGACAGGCCTACTGAAAACACAACCTTGAAGCAAAAATAGAAAGGACAAACACAACCTTTTTGCATCATGTTTTCTTTGTATTTGAGCCTTCTTTAGCAAAACATTGGAGTGAATGGGGAGATCGCTCAAGATGACATCATCACCATTCAAAATGTGACCACAGAAGTGAATCATGTGGCTCAATAACATTGTATTGTAAAACAGGTCAGTGTTATAACAAATGGCCTTACTACACTAACGCAGGCTCCACCACATTGGCTGTAAGTCTAAATGTTGATATGCGATGTATTTTTGCTTCACACACACTGATATTCCAACGTATTTGTTGGTTTGTAGAAATGCAAAATGGCAATGTTTTATTCTGGTGAGTGGGCTGCACTATAAACTCTATTTCTACTGTCAAGGTGGAGCTTAAGCCACATGTCTATCATGCTTACTTTCATAATGTGAGTAATCAGCTTTTGTTAAACCTTGTGAAGAACAAGACACAAGTAAATGATACACCCGGCCTTAAAAAATCCTCAAGACTTAGTGAAATGAATCAGTATTCCGTATTATGAGCCACAGCTAAAGCCAAGGTTCTCCACTGGCTAATCCACGGGATAGGCTCCTCAATTTGACTGATGAAATGTAAATGAGGCGTCATTAGCAATGCAACAAACACAAGCACAAAGCCCACGTTCTGTTCGCTGCAACATAGACACTGCTTCTCAGAGGGAAAATACCTCTGCAACATTACCACCGCGAGGATTATGGATATCAGTTTTTCCTGTGAACCTCACTCCGCGCAAGAGGATATCTAATGCAAGATTCCCCTTGGGAAACGTGTCTGCTGCGTGCGTATATGTGTGTGTGCGTGTATGTTTGCAGTTGTTGATGAGTCCTGTGCAACAGCTGGAGATATGCCTTGCACATCAGAGTTAATAAGGTGCCTGGCATGTTGCTGCGTGCAAGCGAGTTCGGGCTATTGGGGATAGGCCTTTAGAGAGCAGTGTGTTTTACTGTGTCTGTTTATCCTAATGGGTTGAACCCACAGGGGATCGATATACAGGGCTTCCCCCGCAGCAGTTTTTGCTATTGTAAGGATGTCTGCCATGGCACCAAACGCGGGATGTGGTGAGAAATTTAGCACCTGCAATTAGCATGGGCAGGAGATTAACACTGGGTCGGTGATATGGTGCCAGTGGTCCTCTACACACTAATGATACAGACTGAACCGGGCTGTTGAAAGTGAGTTTTCCTCGTATTTGTGTCTGTGAGCTATCCCAGGGGTGTCACTGAATCTAGTCAGAAGTTCATTAGATTCGTTCCCCTCTTCATGCCTCACTTCTGATGTTACCATTAAAGTTACAACAGGCAGCTTCACAGGCGACAGCAAAGTGTCTGCTAGAAAAATTTGAAGCTCAGTACCTAGAAGTCAGTCTGTGATGCTTTATATGAAATGGACGAGAGAGGCAAAAGATGCATCGCTGGTGATTCTAACATGAACTGGACTGCACACTCATGCTGTGTTAATTGCATATGAAAAGGCAAGCAGAGGTCAGAAAGATTCTCATCAATACAACCTGTAAGTGTTCATGTCATCTGGAATGTAAAGTAAACTGATGTTAAAATGATTCAAGTCTGTATCAGCAGCTAACACTATTAACAAAACAAAATATTCAGTTTTATAGCAGAGTTAGTTCTTGCATGCATGAGCAGCATTAAACATTCCCAGAATGAACTCTGCGTACGAGTCAGAAGATGGTACTCGCAGCAAATTCAGTATGATGTATTACCTAAAATGCCCATAGTAACTTCAGCTTTGAGTCTGAAAATTTTCCAGATAGCCTATTTCTTTAGAACAGGGAAGGGCAACTTTAATTGGGGGAATAATATATTTTAAGTCATCACGAGGGACTACAGTGGCTGGCAAGGCAGTGTACCCGCATCCACACTCAATGTTTCCTACTATGAAAACAACTAACACAATAACAAATTATATTCAGCAATGACAAATCTGGCAGCACTGGTATGTTTTTCACATTTGTCTCTATGGGTGCTGTTAGTTGGTCTCCCATTTGTGTTGAAACACATGGTTTTTGTTATCAGTTTTTCTTTTGCTGGCGGCTTTAGCTCTACATGTCATGAAGTGGTGGTCGATCCCATGCTATGACCTCTGACATCTGACAAGACTTAAGGTAGTATCGTAAACATCTGCTGGTTGAGACTCACCTACAGGCACAACGTATTCTCATGAAACGGTTCGTATGATATCGTACGAAAAATAATGCACAAATTTCCGTGCATTTTCCTACGAATTTCCAGCAGCACGAGCGATCAGCGCACCTGCGTGAGCCCCGAAGCGAGAGCCTTAAGAAAAATGGCGGACATTCCTTTTATTCTCAGTGGAAAATGCAATATTTTAAGAGAGTTTATGCATTCAAATGCGTTTTGATAACATTTCTAGCGGGAAATGTGCATTTTATTTCCAAAATCTTCGTTCAGTTAGTGTATATACTGTTTACTTTGTTATTTATTACGAAGATTCTTTCAGGTTTCTATCGTTGCTATGGCTGTTGCTTCTGGATCTATCTATGAACCATCTATCTATCTATGAACCACCACCCACAGCGTGACGTCACTTCTCGCCGACTTCCAGTGAACACTGTTTGTGTGGTGATCACACGGAATTAAAACCATAGAAATCGATTAAAACAGGTTACATGCGAGGAGCACGCAATGCGTTATTAGGAGGTCATGCTCATTTCACGGATTTCTGTGAGAGCAGGTTAACCCCACGCCTCCCTCCCCACATTTCCACGGCGAGCGGAAGCTACATCAGCGACAGTGGTTGCAGCGTCCATAGCAACAGCCATAGCAACGATAGAAACCTGAAAGAATCTTCATAATAACTAACAAAGTAAACATTATATACACTAACTGAACGAAGATTTTGGAAATAAAATGCACATTTCCCGCTAGAAATGTTATCAAAACGCATTTGAATGCATAAGCTCTCTTAAAATATTGCATTTTCCACTGAGAATAAAAGGAATGTCCGCCATTTTTCTTAAGGCTCTCGCTTCGGGGCTCGCACAGGCGCGCTGATCGCTCGTGCTGCTGGAAATTCGTAGGAAAATGCACGGAAATTTGTGCATTATTTTTCGCAGGAATTCCTACGAACGTTTCATGAGAACAGCCTGTCAGGCAGCACCATAAAGCCACATGACTGCCCTCTAGTGGCCAGAATGAAAGCAGTGACATTTAAGTAACAGTTAAAGACAGAAACTTCTGTTCAAATTTGGAAATTCACCTGGGGGCCACCAAATTAAAGTCAAGGCAGACCACCAGTTTTCCATATCTGATAAAGAATATGGCAAGTTAAAATATTGTTTATATGACTGTGACACTGTTGCCTTCATGTGGAATTTGAAAAACAGCTGACAGCTGTTTGGTGGCTTACCTCTCCCACATCCGCCTAGTTGCCTATGTAAAAATTAGACACACTGGGCATTGAATGGAGTGCAGCATTTTCCTCAAAGAGTTCAGTGATTTATGTCTATCTCTACCAATGAGAATTTCAGCTGAAATGAGTCTCACCTGTGTGGCAGGTGTTACCTTACCTGCTCCAGCAAACTCAAGCAAGCCTTTCAGGTAAATCATTGATTTACTTGGCAAAATGGGAGTAACAACTAATTACAAAGAGCTGGCACAACCAATCCAGGCTCTGATAAACCTGCTGCTTTTTACCCCCGATATGGTTTGTTTGGGCCTCTAATTGAATCCTAATTGAATCATATTCAAACTAATAATTTTCTTCTGCGTTCAGGTGCTATCAGACAAGGCAGAAGAATGAGCTTTCATTGTTTCGTGTTGTTATTTTTATTTCAGATTCAGATTCAGATATTTTTTAATGTCATTCAAACAAGTTAAAAAAAAATAAATAAATAAAACATGGAAGAACGAAAACTGTCTCCCAGGACCAGTGAATAATAGATAGATAATAATAACCTAAAAACCAATAAGTTAAAAATAAATAAAACATATAGCAAATCATGTGTAAACTGCAATGATGGTGAGTGTAGAGGACAGTTCATAGCCCAGAGTTCATGAGCCTCACAGCCTCATGGAAGAAACTGCACCTCAGCCTTGTTGTCCGGGCACTGAGGCTGCACAGCCTTCTGCCCGAGGGGAGGAGGGTGAACAGTTCAAAGGCTGGGTGGGTGGGTCACAGGTTCATTTAAAGGCTAACATAAAGGTTAATATGGCTAATATGACACTTAAGAAAAGAACTGTGTCTTTTCACACGCTTTTTTCTCTGATCAGTAATAAGGAAGAGTGGCACTTTGGTTTACAGACCCTGGTCTGCTTGTATCCCAGCTGTGTGAAAGCCAGCCGAACAGCCCAACTGAAAAGTAACAATGTATCATACAACTTGTTAGTCCAGTCCATTCAAACTACTGGGTGTGAAAGCAAACTGACAGTACCTGCCATTGGTGAGATTATCATGCATCACTTTCTGAGATGTCTCAGGAGGAGATTTGAAAATGAATAAGTTCTTGAGGTCACTGAGGGGACGCCTTTAAGTTCTGATATATCACTTCCTTTGAGCGATGGAGGTCCATGCCTGTAGTCATGGCAAATGTGCAACTCAATTAATGAGAATGGGGCCCCGTTTTCTGCATTGCACCATACGTTAAGAGTCAACCAGTGCTGGTGAACCAGACCTTCATTTTTAAATCCATCTGAAGTGTGTTAGGGCAGAGACGCTGGGCCGGTGTCTGGATAGGAGAATTTAGCTTTTAATAGCCAGCTTCTTAATGATGCCATGCTGAGGAAAAGTAAGATGTATGACAGCTGGACAGCTGGAGGCAGAGTACATTTTCCCTACCTACATTTTCTTGCTAAAATTATCCCCTCTGTCTTGCTCCCCCCTTCCCAGCACACACACTCTCTCTCTCTCTCACACACACACACACACACACAGTACCCTATATATGCCCATAAGTACCTCTACTAATTTGTTTCCTTACAAAAACACTTTGCTTCCTTCAAGCGATGCAGTCAATGTCTTAATAATTATTTGTCAACAAATAACTTAGATATCATGAAGATGGTACTTACGTGTAATTACTCTCTTGCCACCATGTGAAGAGTATGAATGTTTTGCCAAAATCAATATGATTATGGCAATGAAAACACACTTCGCCTACAGCAGAGAGAATTGATTTTTTTACGGATATATTTTTCCTATTTCCCATACTACCAGCAAACACACCATAACAGAAGGTCAATAGAAAATCCACGATAGTTTAAATTGTGTTCCAGCAGCGAGGGTAACACAACTGATAAGAAGTCCATACATCACGTACAGCAAGGAAAACATGCCCCAAGGCTGAAAAACATATTAAACCATAACAGATCACAAATAAAGAATGATAACCCACTTAATGTTTCACACTTTCTTTAGAGCGAGCGGCGGTGGTGGTCTGAGAAAGCTTGTTAAAAGGAGGCTTTGTCTTGTTGATGACAGCTACACTTTTTACTGCAAGACCAAAAAAAAAAAAAAAAAAGATTAAAAACTCAATGTCATGTTCATGTTTAAGTGACCTGGCTTAATAATGCTGAACCATAGTGGAGTTAAAGTGAGAAGGTTCAAATGTGAACTTTGACCGAGATGGTTCAATCTAATTTTTACTGTTGATCTTTTTTCAGCTGAGTTTTGTAGATCTGAGAAGCCCTCTGCCCACACATTCTTGGCTGAACTTTCTGGCTAGTTGACCAGGGAGTACAAAAACCTTATACTGACCAAGATTCGCCTCAAGCATATGAGATAAGTGAGCTGTGATATGTCCTTTTTTCATCACATTACAGAATTTGCTATATCTTATTAAAAGAATTCATCCATGGCTGTTGGCAGAGGCCTGCTTTTTACTCAGGCCATTTTGGCACTCAAGAGTATGACAAACCAGCGACGCATTTTGAGGGTTGCAATTGCTACTTATTCTTTTGAACACCTTGATTAGCCCAGATCTGGCCTAGACTGAGTGTTGAAAGAAAAGGTTGTCAGGGCACAGACTGAACTGTCTTTAAAGCGCTCACCAAATGAAAAGGATTGATCTCTGTGATTGCGTGTTTCTCCCCATCTCTTCTTCTCATCTTATAAATCCACACCATCTCCTAAACCTTGCAGACTTTTCGCCGCCGCAAAGCTGCCTCTATGATGTCTGTGTTGTTTCCACCCTGTCTTTGAAAATACATTTTTTTCAGCTCCTTCCTGTGTGATGCATCTTGTGTCTGCAGTGGCCACTCCAGACAAATTGAAAGAGCCACTGTATGTTCCTAAAGATTTATCGAGAATGTGCAAAATGCTGCCATGTTTTCCTGTCTGGGGATGAGAAATTGTAAGGCAAAGGAATCTCAGAAATGATGAAGCAGTTATTGAAAATTTCCAATGTTGGCGGTGGTGGAGAAGGGTGAGATTAAGAAAAATGAGAGGAAACCACATAGCAAACAAGATTAGATCTCTAGAATGTTGATTATGGGAGTAACTCTGTAGTTTGACACACAACACAGTGATAGATCCCTTTTTTTTTTTTTTTTTTTTTTTTTTTTTTGAGAAATATCCTGAATACTGCTGTATCTGGAATGGCCGGGTACCGAAGAATATGATGTAACCAAAGCTGTAAGGTTACTTTCTTGTTTCTTCTATCAGGCCCAAGTTTTATCAAAAGTTTGAAGGGTTCATTTTAGGAGATAAACAGCCTTGTGCCTTTAGAAAGAGGTCGGCGTAAGCATTATCTTCAAGCAACATTCTACAAACACTGCAAACATGAATCAACCTCGGGGACGCAACACTTTGTTCGACGCCCTGAAATGAAAGAGCCTGTAAGGTTTCCTCGAAAAGCCTCTGTCACTTCTAATCATTGACGTATTGTGCAGGCAGGGAGGAAATTTGTGAAATTTTATGCATAGTCAGTTCCGATGATCATCCTGCCCATTGTGGCTGTCCATGGTGCTGAAATGACAGCATCATTATTGCCTCTTTTAGCACAGTGGCGACACGGGCTCATTCCTACCCGCTTGATGAAATGGAGGCTAGAAGAAAAGACCGGCAGTGGCGAAAGTGATTGCTCACTCCGTCTGGGTTTGGGCGTAGTGATCCCTGATGACTTCCCTTCATGGATACATGTGACCTGATCTGATTACGACGCAGAGGCTCTCTCAAAGGCCAGCAGTGGGTCCTTGGAAGATGATACGTCCCGTGTGAACATCAAAGAAACAATTTGCATCGTTTACATGAAAATAAATATCCATTTTGCTTCTCTCAGGAGCTCAATAGTGATTTAACCTATACTCATTTCATTTACATTTCATTCACATTTACATTTGTGTTACATTTGTGTCTTAAATTTACGAAGTGATTTGTTTTATCAGCAACAGTCCTTTGAGAAACAGTGATATGGGGCTGTAACTAAACTTGAACTTCATTTACATGAACAGTCAGAGTAAGGTACACACACACCTTTTCAGCGGATCTTGCAGATTGACATTTTTGTTTCGTTTTCATTATAAATAGATACACCTAGTGATAGCTCTTGCATCCCACCATTAATCCATTAGTGGCAGTTATATTTAATTGAAATAAAGGTGAACAGTAAAAATGGCTTAAAAAATTGTTTAAATAAACTAACAGAGTGTAATTACTTCATTATTTTTAAAAATGAAGTCAGTCTGTTAGGCATATTAATACATTCACCAGTTTTGGAAATGTTAATATTCATTTTAATTACTATGAAAAGTAACAATAAAAGTCTACTTCAGCACAGTAACTGAAGTAGCTGTTATTTGTTTTAGCTTTTGTACTTCAAGTGCAACTTTGCCCTCAGCAGGGGTGGAACCCTTTTATCCACCAATATGAACATCGTAGCTGTTAAATCGTTGGAGTCTGCAGCACCTATTTCATAAAAGTGGATTTCATCTTGTTAAATGAGATCTATGGGCTATGCTCTACTGACGACAACAATAATTGCCTCTGCACCAGCGCAGATCCTGTTGCTTTGCTCGGTGTCGGCTGGCAGGCATCAGCAGCACCTCCCACCTACACCTGAAGGAATTCAAGATCTTCATTAAAATGAGGAGAGGGCTCCTGTTTCTTACATCACTGCTCCCCCCACCATCATGGTTGGCAATAGGTTTGTGTGAATACATCCATTAAATTGGATTCCTGGCCTGCAGGGAGTGACAAGCAGAGAGAGAGAGAGGTGTTTGAACCGAGGAAGCGGGATGATGTGCATTTTTGGGGGAGACAGGAAAACAGTCCCTGTCGTAATAACATGGCTATTTGGTCTGCTTAAGCCCCAATTTCCACAGTGCAAACCACTGATGTGTTTCAGACACAGTCAATTTAGGGGATGGCTGATCACAATGAAATGACTGTGAGAACTGTCCAGTTTGGAGTTGAAAAATTTCCCAGGAGTAATCTGTTTACCAACTAAGTAAGCACAATTATTTGTATTGAAATGTATTTAGTATGCGTCACTCCTCTGCTGACATCCCTTGTGTAATTCTCAGTTTTGAACTTGTTCAATCAGTATCTGTCTGAACAATACATCTCTCTCTCACTTTCTCTCCCTCTCTATCTCTCTTTCTCTCTGTTAATGGTTTACCCCAATGAACCAGGAGCTCAGTGCAAGCTAAACCAGATCATGGATTAGTGACAGCAAGTTAAGTCCATCTAAGACAGACTCATTTGCCCATGCAGTGCCTCCCAGGTCAGTGTCACTCTGTTTTCAGTCACACTGCTAGAGTTTAGCCATTCATAGTAACCATATCCCACTCATATTATTCATCTCATGCTTCTCTGGACACGAGCAGATGAAGTCCCTCCAGTCCATTACCTTCCAATTAAAACGGATCATAAAATAGTTTGAACGCTTATTCGCCAAATGTTTTGGCAGAAAGCCATGAAATTGCTGGTTTTGTTTGATAAAAAAAGCCTTGTGCGCTGCTTCAAGACAAGAGGCAGCTGGATAGGGTACAACCTGACAAAATACAGGAAAATCGGTGCCAGTGTTTACTCTGCCCTGATGCATTCAAGAGTTATAAGTGAAGATGTCTGTGCTGTCAAGTGTCAGTACTGTCTTCTTTTTTCTTCTTCTTCTGTACAGCTATTTTTTAAAATAGACTAATATATGTTATTTCTCATTAAAAGGATTTTACAGTCACGAAACAAAACACAACAATCAATCAAACAAACAAACAAACAAAATTAAAAAAAAAAAAAAAAAAAAAGACTCTGAGGTTCTGAGGCCCGCTGGTTGATTTCTCAGTCAAATGAGCAATTTTGCTGCGACTAGACCTTTTTCACAGCAGCCATTTTGACATGAAATAGCAGGGTAAACACAGGTGTTACCACTGACATTATTTAAGTTTCCATTTAGGCTTAACAGAGCCGTTCCAGAGAGCCAACATGAACAATAGCAGGACTCTGGCTCTGTTAGACCTCAGTGAATCTGAACCTCAATTAATGTCATCAGTAACATCTGTGTTTACCCTGCTATTTCATGTCAAAATGGCTGCTTTAAAAAGGTCTATTAAAAACTACTTTCATATGTAAGAGTGGAACACAGTAGCTAAGAGTCCTTTCTGTTGAAGCAAGTGAATGTGTTACTACAGGACATGCAGCCCCTAAAACTCCATTTTATTACAGTTATTGACTTTTAGGAACTCTCATTCAGGCAGTTTGGGAGAGAAACACAATTTTACCTGATGGGATAGGTGGATTAGAGGGGATGTTAAAGATTTGTGAGGTTTTTATTGGTTGCAACACCCACCAGTGCAGGATGATGTCACTATTTAAGATGCTCTGTCTTAGAAGAAGCAGAAATCATGTGAGATGATTTCATGAGGACTGTAAATAGAAAATTCACATTACCTAGCTTTATCATCCCTTTAATCATGACAGGTGCCATAAAAGAGTCAGAGAAAATCCTAATTTTCCTTTTTATTCCATGTTAGCATTCGGGGCTTTTGCATTTTGTGTAAACCTGCTAACTTGCAGTTTGCCCCAGTATTTATTCCGGTCTGCCTCCAAGAGAAAGCAGGAGCCCGGCCTCAGTCTGAGACACAGTGCTGCTTAGACTGCTTGATGGACTGACACAGATGCCAGGCACACACAATGTCACGCTATTGATTTTACACATCCTCCTGCAGTCCCTGCCACTCCTGTGGTCACTGCAAGCCTCCAGCTCCAGTCTGTTATGTTTATGTTTCATGATACAGCCTGGCCCCTGTGGGATTCACAGGCAATGAAGGGGGGGGTACATATCCTTGATATATCAGAGAAGTTCGACCGTCTGTTGCCTCACACTTGTAAAGAGGTGTGACATGAGCCAGTGCAGAAACTCACATATCATTCTATCACCTTCGCCTCACAGTGATTCAGTAAGCTGAATGGAAATGCGAGGATACTTACAAGGCAAGTAATACATGTTGCGGGTGAGATGTGCCGTGTGCTTTATGACTTTTTTTTATAGAATATAATGACTATTTTATTTGTTTGTGTGGGCACAGTGAACTACGCAAGCACCAAATATTGTGTGTCATCCAAGTCGAGGCACGAAGACACAGAAACAACCAAGCAGAGAAAAACATAAAGAAATAATAAATGACCTCGCCTGTTTGTGAAGGCATCCTAGAAGAGGAAAATCTTGAGGATGAACTGCAATTCACGGGGAGACTGGTGTAACCTGTGTAATACCTGAAACCATGCAACTGGGAGCAAATGCCAGACATCATGGCTTAATTAAATAGGCCCGAGCTGTCTTTTCCGTCGTGCCACGAGACCTGTTTAATCCACTTTGGTTTGATAATGGTTGAAAAATACCCCCACACAAACAGAGACTAGAGACTGGGAGAAAATGTAATAAAGGTGACACTAATATGCAGGCTTTGCTTTATCATGATTTATGGAGAACAGCTACAGAGGGATGAGGTGGGATGGTGATCGCAATGAGAAACAAAACACGACAGAGGAGTCACTTTGTTCTTCAGCTCGCCGCCCCCAGTGGAGGGGATGACAAAGGTGCTACAGCCATCTGATCAACCTGAACCACCAAAAAATGGGGCTGAAGAATAGAATTGCACCCCGCTATCTGTAATAGTGCCCTTGTAAATTAAATTTGTCGTATTTGTTCAAATAAAACTCTGGTTTAGTTACTTTTCACTTTTCAGCTCACAGGAGGCGACGGTTTCAAATATTACAGAGTAAAATACAAACTATCTCGCTCAAGGATGCTTGATCAGTGTCAGTGGTTGTGAAAATAGGTTCTTGAACCTGGCCGTCTGCTTGAAAGATGACTGTAATGTGATCAAATTAGCCTAATGTAAACTTTGCGATTAACATTGATCTTTTTCGGCTGGGTGACTTTTGCCTGAGAGGGCGTCCTTCTCTGCAGCTGCCTTGTTTAATGTGTGTGCATCTGTGTTTGTTATGTATACATCCACTGCTAATTCATTTACATTATGATTAAGCTAACAGGGTTCAGCAAACAGACACTGGGGACACATGAAACACCCACCTGAGAAGGAAAACAAGCGCTGGTGTGATCACATTGTTGCATAAATTGCTTAACCTGGTCGCTTCTCCTGGTAAACTGCGTTAACAGGTAGTGAGTGTGAGAGCAGGACCCGCTGAGCTACGGGAATGTGTTACATTGATTTCATATTGCTGTAAGGGATCATCACAGAGCGCTTAGGAGTGCAATCGAGTGAATAACTAAAGGGTTGTGTAAAACAAACATGTTGAAATCAGAATAAATTATCTGAAAAATATGTGTGATTCCTTAAAAGGTGTTACATGTAACAAAAAAAAAACAAAAAACAAAAACAATAAATCTTCACATTAGCTTCACATTAGTTTACCCTGTGAGAATACATTGTGGCTGTCATCAAGGCTGTTGATAAGATAAGATAAGATAAGATAAGATAAGATAATCTTTATTGTCATCGCACAAAACAATGAAATTCTGTTGGAGCAGTCCACCAGTTGCTAGGCTTATAAATATAAAGATAAAAATAGTAAAAACAAAGAGACATATTTACAATAGCAAAGATATGAATTCGCTTTTTATTTGTGACTGGCTCTAGTAGTTTACATTCAAGTTTACATTGAAAAGTAGCATCTTTAAGAGGCAATAAAGTGGAAGAAGGCCTCAGAAGTCATAAGTAACACTGACCACAAACCATTGTCTGAATATATAATTTGAGATCCAGCATTTTATATCTGCTGCTGTTTAAAGCTCTCTTTCTCACTGCAGTTATTACTTTGCTAACAAGAGGCTAACACTGTGTTCTTTGAGTGGCTTTGCTCTATAAATTTACAGAATGATTATCATATTTTACATTCTACCTCGCTGTCGAGCCATAAAAAATACCTGGTTAGCAGCGACCAGGACTCTTTCTTTGTGCAATCTGCTGTTCTTGTTCAAGGTCACCCACTTAGTCATTTGCAGTTAATTTTGTAAAACCACCAATAGTGTTTGTGAATTGTTTTTCATATTCCAGCCCTCTAATACAACCCCCTGGAGCGATTCCCAAGTTAGTAGTGCATAAGATCCACAGTAACATCTCCAATATGACCCAAAGAAAAGTTTCCTGAGCCTGCTAAAAATATTTGGTTAACTTAAGGAGAAGTTATTGTTAAGGATAGAAAAGGTTAGGATAGTTAAGGGTTAGGAAAAGGCCGGGGTTAAGGTTACGGGACGTTAATTTTAGCGAGCTACCATTAGGTACCTAACATCAAGCAATGTGTTAGCTTGGTTGTGAACCCACATCAGCTGCATGGAAGGTGTGTTGACTGACCCATCCACCACAACACCAAGCTCCTCCCTGGACAGTGTCATATAGGTTGTAATAAGCTCCTGCACAAATGACCTATCATACATTTTTCAAGTCTTTGGAATAACCCAGTCATTTCCATATTTTTTTTGAGCAGAAAGTCTTGAAAAAGCTACAAATAAGACAACATGACAAATGATATGAGGCCCATGTGAGGACAGGGGATTTGAAAAATGAAATACAACACTTGGCATTGATTTAGTTGTAGATGCACTACATGTGCTGCTGACATATGGCCAAACAAGAGACAGGCAGACAGCCGCTGGCCAAGAGCGCAGCAGTGGTGTCTGACTAACACACTATATCAAACATAACAGGCCACAGCCCAATCCAGAGGCGTCCATGTGCTTATATTCAGCGCCGCAGAGCACAGAGCCGTGGCTTTATCCAACGCCTCTGAGTATCAGTGGCCTTCATCACTATATTAAGCCCTCAAAAGCAGTCCACAGACAGGAGAGCCAGCCGTCCCCTGTCACTGGGTTGAACAAGACAGCAGGCAGTAAATAAAAGTGCTTTTTAAGTCCCTCTCACAAACAGAGTCTAGCCGGGGACAGACACATTAAATCAAGCTTGTAAAACGCTGGAAAACCATATTTTGGCATTGTAGAAACTGTGGATGGGGATTGAGGATGTGCTGTCAAGCTGGCTTTTTTTTTTATTATTATTATTTTTTCTCTCTGTTTATAACTGAAAGATGAGTGTGGCTTGCAACAGAGACGCAAAGTAGGGGACCTAATCACATATCACACCAACTTCGATTGTAGTTAATACATAATACAGCAACAATTCAAATACAAAGCACATGGAGGTGTACATTTCATTAATAATAGAGCAACCCAGGAGATAGTATTCACAGCAGGAAAAGGTCAGAGAGACGTCATTGTTCACCCTGCCAGAAAAGAGCATTCTCGAGGGTCAGTCATAAACACATGTTATTTATTCAGCGGGAGTTAATTAAAGATGCCTGACTCGGTGTGTGCCGTTGGTGGTGATTTCTCGAAGGAGGCACAAGCCTAATTCACATTAATTCATCATCCAATAGATAATCCTCAGGTGCAAGGTGTCATCCTCTGCCAAGCTCGCAGCAAATAAAGACCATCTGCTGTTTTTATCCAAACTTGATTGAAATGGCATTCTTCTAATGAAAAGATATAAAAAGAACTGCGCCGTGCCAATAGGAATCTTTGTAAAATGCACCCAAAAGGAGAAAAACAACAACTAGCAAACAAAAAACTGGGGGACAAATGAGGAGAAGGGGAGATGGGAGGGAGGCGGATTTACAGTTTGGGGAACACTGAGGGGTTTAATGGAGGTTAAAGCAGGAAGTTTGTCAAACAAAGCCTGTACATCAACACCAAACCTCGAGGGGGAGATGACTTCAATGATTTTTTTTTCCTCCCCTCTGTGGAATTTCCACAGTAAATGCCTGTGAATAATATGGCTCTGTTGCATTTTTTTTTCTTCTTGTGCTTTTCTCTTTGTCAAGTGCTAAAAGAAACACACACTTTGCACGCTGCACATAAATAAACAAACCACATGGAATGAGCGTGTCGGATGCATACTGTACTCTCCTGCTTCTTGCATAACTAATGGCAGCATGAGTTGGGATGCAAAAACTCAATGTCAAACAATACTCCCTGTTTGATTGACATCACACCGTTGAAATTTCTTTGAAGTGTTGTCTGTGCCTGCAGTGGGTGTGCTGCGCGTGCCATGGGACTTCTTGTGACAATAACATGCAGGCAATTATTCCAGGTTGTGTGTCCACTGATCCAGAGGAAAGGGTGACAGACATGCTAAAATAGCCTGACTTCACCACAGGAGTGACAAATGAAATGTTCACCAGTATGCAGTCCTTATGGGGAACATGCATCAGCAAAGAATGGCAACCTGGCAGCTTTTTATGTGGGTATAGATTTAGAGTGCAGCATGTAGGTGCAGCACGCCTGACATGAATATTAACATTTCAAACTGAATAATAAATCTAGATGTGTGCAGTATCTCTCTGGTGTCTTTTCCTGTTGACTGACTCACTGGACCGCCCTTGCTTTTATTTTCTTGTCCATATTGCATTGTGTGTTTGTTCGTTCAGCGTGCCCGCGTGCATCCTGTGTATAAACACCAGAGCCTTTTTTTCATAGTTGCATCCACTTTGCAGTGCTTTCAGGTCATGTGACGTGTTGACCTACATTTGAAAGGGACCTTCCCCTATGCACCATTTTGTTCTTGATGCAGTTTGGTGTGCTACATCCTAATGAAAGCCACAACACGGCTGGTGCATGCATCGGAATGATTTATGAGCTGGCCAATAGTGTGTGCATTTGAATAAACATCAGCTGATCACTGCTGATGAAGAATGAGCTGCCATTCCAAAGTGTAGCTGCCAGAAGTAAAGAGTTAACAGAGAAGGTCACATGAATGAGCAAAAACTTTAAAGGACCACAGTAGTGATCTTGACTGTTCTGGCCTATTTACTACATTGCATGCATATTTTACATCGCTGCTGTGAATGACCATTTTCACCTTTTCGATGAATATTTACTCTGTTTTGTATTTCATTTGAATGTCAAGGTGATGATCCTGCCTTCAGATTTGCTGAATCTCTGGCAAACATTTGTACTTGAATTTAATTTGTAAACATATTTTCTTCAGGGACTATAACCTGGTAAAGATGTGTGGGAGTCTCTGCATTTCTTTATTTGACACAGAGGATAAAACGCCTAAAATGCCTAAATAAATAATAACAGTAACACTTTAAATTAAGGTCCTTGTAGCAAGTGTTAGCTCATAGCAAGGCCTTTAAAATACAATTATTAACATTAATAAGTGTTTATAAGAGTAAGTATATTAATAATAGCATCATGAACTTGTTTATTGTGAGATTATAAGAAAATATGAGCACTTATAAGACACTTGTTAATAGTTTATCGACTGCTTATGGATGTTAATAAAAGCCTTACAAGTTTCTTATAATTATTTGTAATAGCATTGCAAACAAATTTATTGAGTTGAACTAACTTACCTTTTATGTCATTGTGAAACATTTACTTAGCTTTCTTGTTGCTTTATTAAAGTTTTACAACTTTATTATTCATTTATTAGCAGATAAATATGCACTCATTAATTGCAGCTACTGGATCTAAAGCCAGAGCAATGCTTATTGAGGTTAATAAATTCTTTACTATGCAAGTATTGACAGTTAACTATATGCTTTTTCAGATCCCACATCTGGAATGAGCACCAGGTGGTCAAGGTTAAGTGCAGTTTACTGTTAATAAGTAAAAAAATAAAGGATATATTAACCATAATAATTTCCTACTTCAGGAATTACCGTCATAACTTTTTACAGTGAATCAAGAAGAAGTCAGATCATCTTGTCTCAATGCCCACGTTTGCTTCTCAGCTATCTTCTAGGATTGAGTTATTAACCAAAGTAAATGTTATGAATGCTACACACATGAATGCAATGCTGTTTGGCCGCCAGCTGTGAAGGCCCGGATGCTGGGGCGTCCCACCAGCATGTGAACGCAGCAGAATGCAGACTCCACTTCACATTTCAACTTTGCCAAACTAAATTAGTGCAGGCTTTGCACTGTGATGGACTACCTGTCTCAAACAACTTTCAAGCCTCAGTAAGTTGATTTTTTGTACTGTAACAAAATGAATGAAAACAAATGGCTGCCTGGAAGGTACGAACAACGGATCCAAACATCGAAAAAAAAATACAGATTGCTTGGAAAATGGTCAGTAGTAAAGTATAAAAAAAATATATTTGATTTTTGGGAAACTGGCTAAAACATGTAGACACACCAGAGCCGTCAGATGGCATGGCTGTGCCCTGTGATAGTATCAAGCCCCCGGACCTGTGTGGCTTGCAGTATCCAGCCAGCCACACGGAAATGATGAGGTCCCTGTGCACCCCGGCTGCTGTCGCAACCAATAAATCTTCCTTGGTGAGAGTCAGGGGCTGGGATGTACTAATTGCTTTATTGATTTGGAGTTTTGCTCCACGACAGCACCTGATAAACACATCAGGGAGACAGGGGAGAAAGCATATGGGCCCACAGAGCTGTAGTGTTCCCCGTCCTCATCCTTTGTAAAGCCTGGGAAACTAAGCTTTAGGGAAGTGACTGGCCACGTGTTTTTTTTTTTTTTTCTCCCCTTTGGCTATACCCACATCGCTGCCTATAAATTTCCACAATGCAAGAACATGTTGAGAACTGCTGTCAGAGCATCTGTCGGAGTGTTTCTCCAGGTGACGCTGTAGGAGGTGGGAGATAATAGGAAAGGAGCCGTAAACAATATCAGAGGCATGTTTGTCTTACACGCCTCATTCTACTCTTCCCTTGTGCGGTAACAAAAGAACAGAGATCCAGCTCTGTGATTTAATTAAAAAGAGGGTCTCATTTGTCTGCCTTTGTTTAGTTATGCATCACTGAGTGCTTTAAAGGCAAGGTAGAACAACTAAAGCAGAGTGATCTGTCAAGCACAGCCACTGACTTAATTATAATATCTAATAGTTTTCACTGTTAATGAGAGCCACAGGAGATTGTCACACCCACATGTATTTCCTCTGACAGCGATCAAATATCTATAATGGGTAATGTCACCCGAGAGTCACAAAAAATGCAGATTTTTTTTTTTTGCCCAAAACCACTTGCTTTATCTGTGAATATCTGTTCTCGCACACTTCATGAATATTAAACACCAGCATAACATAGAAACATCAACATAATTAGTATGCTTGCACAAACCACAATGGATGTGCCTTACTAAACATGATCCAACCCCATGAATCACTAATTTCTGTCTTCACTCGTATTTTCATGTTAATCTTGTGAATTTCCTCATTGGCATGGCTAGTGGTGCTGAGAAGGATCTTGGGTGTACAGACATCAAGTGATTTACAAGCTTATTATTTCATGGGCTGGAAGAACCTGCATGTATCCACAAGAAAAGCAACCCCCCGCTATGATGATGGGTTAGGAGCAAACCAACTATGTGGTGCAAAATAACAGCCATTCCAAACACCTTAACCCTCCTCCTCTGATGAGGCTGGGGGCAACACACATTTATTCCATTCCACAAAATACAATTTTGAAAGCTAAAACTGAGTCTATTTGAACAAGAAGACTTATATTGACTAAGATACAATTAAGAGCAGATGACAATGATACTAAAATTGGATTGCCCAGTAACACTTAGATTTTTTAAATCATGTTGACAGAAGAGCCTCATGACAGTATGCAGAGATGGCTTTCTTAGTTTTATTGGATTTCCTTATTCACACCTGCCAAAACTGTTGCCATACGTAGTGAGTGTGAGGATCTGAAAATAAATGAAAAGTCAAATAGTGCTGTCAGCACTGACATATTATCTCCCGCTGATGCGAGCAAATTGGCATTTGAATAAAGACAGCATTACTCATTTTAATATAGGAAGATGTGGTATTATCATTTTGACCTTTTAGCACTATAGTGACTTACAACACTCTGCAGCACCATGACTCCAAAATGGTGGAATTGTATTCTGCCTTAGCACTGCCACTGCATGACCCTGTAGGCTGATTATGGGACCGCAGCACTGCGTGGTGATACACTGCCAGTGCAGAAAATAGTTCCACCATTTTAAAAGCCAGGGGGCTAAAAAAGAGTGTTGGAAAGTGAAACCTAATCAAACCTGTGTTCTGATGCATCCTTCAAAAAAAATTAAGCTTTGTGTGTTATCTGATCTACATCGACTTCATTCATTTTAATGCAGTACACTCCCGATGAGGCTCTCTAAATGGGTAAGAATTTGAACTGTCACTTTAAGTACTCATCTCACGCCCCAGTGGCTCACCTGGTAGAGCCTATACCATGTATCAAGGCTGAGTCTTTACTGCAGTGGCTTGGGTTCAAATCAATTTGAACCCTCTTTGTTGCATGCCATCCATTTTTCTCCCCTGCCTTGCCTGTTCTTCAAATAAAGGAGAAAGCCCCCCCCCAAAAAGTATCCATCTAGTTTCCTCATCACACTGAAGCCATAAGGTGAGCCTACACTTTATACCATACCAGTGGTACTCTATATAAGTCCTGTTTACCTCTACTGTGCAACCATGTCCATGCCGGCCCTCTCAAAGTAAATGGATATAGTCCTCGAATCATGCACAGTTGAGAGATCTTGCAGGAGGACTGATTCTCAAGAGGGCCTAGTCCAGAGATCAGGTCATGTTCCAACCACCCCAATCGGTGCAGCATCATGTGGAGCCAAAAGGGGTTTAATCTGGCAGAACAGCTGCATAATCACCATAATGTGCCTCTTGAACTCATGATGGTGTGACACCCTGTGGTTGCGCTAAGGCTTCCTCATATGAGCTGCTTGCAGAGGTGGTTTATTAGGACATGTTCCGTCCTCAGATAGCACAAGCAGCACCTGTTGCATGTCACTGCATTAGTCAGAGTGAGGAAGAACAGCATCTTATATATTGGTGTTCACAGACACCCCTCAATAGTCCTTAAACGTTTCCCTGACTGTTAATTGGAAAAAAAAAAAAAAAAAAAAAAAAACATTTTGGTGAGAATGAACTGCTGAAATGGATGACTGGACCAGATCACAAAGGACACTTTCAAAGGGGAACCGGGCAACAGAGGTGATGCCTTGCATAGCATGCACCTCAAGGTGTGTCTCCTGGATGGTACTGACACATGCAGGTCTGCCTATGTATATTATGTGGTACAGTGGTCCCTCGTTAATCGCGGGAGTTACGTTCTAAAAATAACCCGCAATAGGCGAAATCATTATAGATGTTTTAAGGCTGTAAAACCCCTCACTACACACTTTAGGCAAGCTAAACGCATTCTGTACTGTACAGGAGACACGGCATGGAGGAGATTGATTGATAATGGTCTACAGTCCCTTAGCCAATCAGGACGCAGAACACAATGCGCTGTAAAAAAAAAAAAAAAAAGCATGCAAAATTGCACTAAAAAAAATCCACGAAACTGCAAGGCCGCGAAAGGTGAACCGCGTTATAGCGAGGGACAGCTGTATAGCCTATCCATTGGGTGCAAGTTTAATATGCTTTTTGATGCTATAAAGCAAATTGGTAGGTCCCAAAAATTTTGGAAAGAAAGGAGTGGCCGACAACTGAATTATTCATCTGGGTCTATTTTTTCTTTTCTCCAACACATTCTGGAGAAGGGACTGATGCATTTCATAATCTCTTGTGTAATCTCTTCTTGTCATGAAGGTTTTGGGAAGAGGTTAGTGGTCAGTCATCTCTTGTTTTCTGCATGGGGCTAGGAGAAAACATACTGTGATATGTCCTGCCTCCCTTCAGTGGGAATTGCCCTCTCCAAAGAGCGGTTCAAGCCTATTAAGCAGACCTCTCTTTAAGTGCTGTCAATCAACACCTCACTGCAACTGGCACTGACATCAGCTGAGAGAGTGAGTGCTTTGTGCACACTATCTGTCCACTCCACTTGTTTACTAGTGAAATGGGATTTGGGTGGCACTACACTCAGACCTAAGAATATCAGTAGCTCTTTTAGGTAAAGGACAATTCAGCTCGATGTGTTTTATCCTCCTCCCTGTGCTGGGGAAAAGGGACAGAGTAGATGGCAAGTCCCTGACAAAACAGAAGCTCACTCACTGGCTTTGTGAAGGCATTTCACAAGCTTATGTAGCAGCAGGCAGAGACCCTCCGGTGGCTATATGGTCACATGTGTAGCAGTGCTGGCAGCTTTGCTCAATGTTATAAGTGTGCAGCAAATCTCTATAGCAGTACCATTCATCGTGTCCACCGTGTCCATTCATCAGATTCTATCTGTTAGACAGGTCTGGGTCTTTTTTCTGGGTCTGTGCTTACTTATGGGACACAGAATCAGACTTGAGAGGGGCTTAGAGTGATGGCGTCTTTCAGTGTAGCAACACTGAGGCAGAATGGGGTAAGTTCCCCTTCTACTGGTATTGGCAGAGAGGGGCAGTGACCCTGCCTCCTGTGTGTGCATGGTGACAGCCAGTCAGGACTGTGTGTGGCAAGCTGCTGACAGATCAGGTCACAGCATGGGGTGTAATCCCAGGGTTTCATCCCCTGAAGGAATAGAGTACCGTTAGAGGGCAAAGCTCATGTGAAATAGAGCAAAAGTTAAGGTGATCACATCAAATGAGTATGTGTGTGCAAACTTCACTGTGCTGTGGAAATTAGATGAGTGGGTAAGCCAGTTAAACCCTGTTTTAGAGCCCTTGGTATTAACAATGGACATACACTCCTGATCAAAATTTTAAGACCAGTTGAGAAATTGCAAGAATTTGCATTTTGCACTGTTGGATCTTAAGACGGTTCTAAGTAGAGCTTCAAAATGCAAAAAGAAGAAATGGGAGTGAGACAAAAAAAAAAATATTGCAAACAACCATTAAACTGAAATAGGCTGTTCATCAGCTGATCAAAAGTTTAAGACCACTGCCTTTAAAAGCCCAAATCTTCGCAAAAATGTGGATTCAGTGTCATTTTCTGTCAGGTATCCACACTGTCATGACCTCCTGATGAGGCTCTACTTAGAACCTTCCTAAGATCCAACAGTGCAAAATGTAAATTCTTGCAATTTCTCAACTGGTCTTAAAATTTTGATCAGGAGTGTATATGGTGTATATAACAGAGTAATAAGAAGCCCCAGATATACCCATTGCTAATATTTGCTATTATGTGGTTATTACTTTGGCAATTACGTGGTATTACTTAATTATTTTATTACCAAACTATTACCTCACTATTACCATGTTATCATCAAGCTATGACGTAAAGTGCTACCTGAATGCTGCTGAAATATAATACAAAATATTAACCATAATATCGCAGTTTCATAATATTAGATCTCACCTATCTTCACTTGAATCTGTTGCTGGAATACAATCTAACGTCACTTAACTGAAGAAAATATGGTTCTTTGCTTCCACCTTGAGTACTGAGATTTAATTCAACCAATGAGATTATTTCTGCCTGGGGGCCAGTTCTGCCTGTGAGAAATATACCTAAAACTCTGATGAAGATTCCTGAATTTATCCCCTATCCCCTATCCCCTTAGCTGAAGCCTGCGCAGAGGGGGAATGGATGCTTGAAGTTATTAGAAGTTGGTTATTATGAGTCATTAGAGGTAATTAGACAGTGACAAAGATGGGTCAGCAATAAGGAGTGCACTTGAATTCTCCCCGTCATTCATGTTCTCATGTTCTGCAGCAGGTCACTGGCATGCTCCTCAAGCGCTGTAGCAATTACTGACACATATTTTGCCACTGGCACATTTATTTCTGGCTTTAAAACATGCCATATTTTAACAATTACCATTTCTAAAATAGGCCTCCACACTCCCCACACTTTTTTATCTGTGACATTTAGAGAGAGTAAGCTTAATTTAATTTAATTTAATTTTTTTTTGTTTTGTTTTGTTTTGGGTTTTTTTTTTTGCCCTGAATGACCTGGACAAAGTCATTCATGCTCTTGTTTTTTTCATCCATCTCAAGCAGAACCTCCTTTTCTCAATGTCCAATATTTTCTCCTTTCCTTTTATTATGAGAGTCCTGGCCCATCTGTAACCATTAACATCTGTGATTGGCCAGGTAGACACAGAGCATACTTTTAAGATACTTATGTTCCAAAACACGTACTATTTTGTTTTTCTGCCATTAATGAGCTTGCCAGTGAGTAAATTACATCTCATTTTGGAGCTAGATGACTTTAATTTGTTTGGCTAGAATTTAGCCATTGAATTTGGTATTATTTATGTGTTTTCAGTCTAGCAATTTGAGAAGTTTCCGCTTTTCATTGGAGATGTGTTTTCTCCTGCTCCCACTGACATGAAATGCTAAAAATATAAAACAGGTCACATCAGCTCAGGTTGACGGGAGGAAAAAACCAAAACAAAAGATGTGTCTGGCTTTTGTTCTTGCCCCAGTGCTTCAGCATTTGATTCAACTCACTAGATAAGCACTTCTTGCATGCAGGATTGGGATAGTTGCTTTTAAAATGCATTCAGCCCCAGATTACTGTTCCCCAATTATTTTTGAATTATAATAATCCCTTACAGAGGACTTTCAAAAGTAAAAATGGAGGAGGTTGATGGGTCGGGTCAGTCAATATGCATTTTGTAAACTTAACCCTGACCCTTTCCTAACCTTAACCATTACAACAAATCTTTTCCTAACCTTAGCCATTCAACAAACCTTCCCTTAACCTTACAATAACCTTTTCCTAACCTTAACTGTGTTTTTATAGTTTTGTCTGCTAGCTGGCTCACTTAGGAAACGGTCCTTTGCATCGTCAGTGTAGTGGAATGACTAAAAGGCTGCCTCCAAAAATTCCCCTACAAAATATATTTGTAAATGACCCAGTTTTTCTATTTGCAAATTACATAAGAATGAAGGGGTTGCCAAAGTTCATATGTGGCCTATAGAATCAGTCACAGTTTTGAAATTGAAACATTTTGGATTATGAGTCCATTATGGGGAGGAAAAAAAACATTATATCAAATTCGAGTCATCACTGAATAGCCAGTGTTTCAAATACGGACAGTTTTATCTTTATCATTTTGTAAGACCAGCAAGAAACAATTCAAGCATGACTGACTGCTGTTTGTTCATCATTTCTTGTACCTCTCGACAAATAAAGTGTAGAAGAGCATTGTCCCTCCAGCAGCCACCTGTTGACAAGCTGCACAATGGAGTTCCAACACACATTTCATCCCTGCTCTGCTTTTTAAACATCACAATAAGACACACCAAAGGGATTTGACAGTGGATTGGATTCCTCTTTTGATTCTGATTCCAATAAAGTCGCCGTGAATCACAAAAAAAGCTTTAAGACTGCCATCAAAGACAGGCTGGCCAATTACATGCCAGGGATGCTGTGGAATCATCCATATTCATACCACATGAGCATGTCATGCCTATTGCACTTGAAAAGGAAAGACTCCTATCTTCTTTCAACAGATTGGTATGACTGTGGCTGCTATATGTAACAGCTAGTGCGATAAGAAAGCAGACAACTCCAATCACTCCCAGTTCAGTGTTTCTCTATCCGCACATCTCGGCCTGCAAGTCTGTTCAATCTTATCTGAACCTGCTTGGCCTTATTATCAATATTCAGCTAGTGCAGCTGGTTGTCACTTTAAGCAGGGTTGGTTGGGAGGGTGCAGAATGTCTCCCTGAGCAGAGGAAATAAATGAGAAACAAACAAACAAAAAATACAATTAATGAGGTAAATAAAGTCTCAGGTACCAGCAGTTAATAAGATTTTATTATACTAATGAATCATACGGGACTCTGGTGCTGTACATGCATGATGATGATAATGACTCATGGAAAGTAACTGGGAATTTGAAAAGCAAAACACTCCTGGTATCTTCTTTTATTTTCTCAAAGAACCTCCGTGACTTATATTCATTACTACAAATTACCTGCAAAGCGTTTTTCTAATTGGGAAAATAGTGTGCAAAATTGCATGTACTGTAAGTATCACTGGGAATAGTGATGGTACAAATCAATAGTGTAGTCCTGAGCGAGCCAATTTACAACAGAACATGTTTGTAAATAAAATTGGGTTGCATTTTTTGGGAGCATAATGTATTAATTTGTGCACAGGGATTTGCTGTGTTATTTGTTTACAGACTTTTTTTGCGATATGCATGGGATATTCATCCATCTCCTAAACCTGGGCAAAATAATTGGATAAAAGCTAGCATGCTTCATCAACTAAGAAATGTGTCACGCTGTGCTGCATAATATTTCTTGCAGTAATAGCAATCCCTGATAAATCAGGTTGTATTGAGTTATTCTGTGTGATTGTTTGACTGTTTCTGTGGCATTTCTGTGGAAGTGAGAGACGTGACGCTGGCCGTGAACTGGATTTGAACCTGCATTATAAATGCTAGGTGTGCGCCTAAGCCTGCTGAGCTAACAGGACCCTTTTGCTTTGTATAATGTGCCACACAATTACTACATTTCCATTTTCCTTCTGTGTGTCTGCCTCAAACTGTCATTCACATATGGCCTTGCAAATGCTTATGCTCATTAAGCACCAAATGCTGGTGTATAAACATGCCAGGCGTGGTCTTCAGGTGGGGGCAGTGGGGTCTTCTTTGAAGCCACCAGACTCATGAATTACAAAATGAAGTATGAGAGAACAGGATAGGAAATACAACAAAACAGCAACAGCCTGGTCGGAGGCAGGAGGCAACATGCTTTGTTGGGATTTTATGTGTAGAAATATTTCTTAGAGACAGAAATCTTATTGGTTGAGATAAATGTAAGGCTCAAAATAAAAAAAAAACAAAACATCTTGACTTCTAAAATGACTGATCCTTCATTTATTAAAGAATGGCATTCAAGTTCTTTGAGGGTCAGCAGGCCAGCTATCTTGCTTACTTTAATAGCCACAGACCAGTACAGATGACTAACCCCCCAGTTTTTAGCAAAGGTAGTAGGCTTTATTAGCTTCTTCCTCGTATGCCGCTAACCCTTGTCTCTAAGCATTAAGCTAGATAAATTTGAACCCCCTTTTTCCCCCTGCTTTTGATCTTCCATCCTCACAAACGAGGTGTATTCAACCACTGAAAAGGACTTTCAAATACACTTTCCAAGTTGGATTTTAATACAATAGTCCAGCATTAAAGTGTGAATGGGGAGAACATATGATTTCCAAAGAGCTTACATGTCAACCTTTCAGTTATTTTTAAAAGCAGGTCAACTTAACTGTCTGTCCTGACAAATAAGTCAGGTTTGCTTCTGTATGTTGTTTTCCTTCTTTATTTAACACTCTTATGTTGCTGCATGCATTCAGCAGCTGCTGATGGGTTCACTCAGCCATGACAACACTATTGTAATCAGTAGGGTTGTTATATAGTTCATGGGTCAGGGGTGTCGTTATTTTGTGTCTTGTCGATTTTATTACTGTGGACAGGACGCTTTTCTGAAATGGCTTAGAGTGGACAGACCTTACATGCCATTTTTCAAACGAACCCTGCTGAGTGTTGCCATAGTCTAATATTACTTTGCTAGAAAAGCTGTAGTTCTTCTGCTCGAACCACCTTGGTTTACCTCAATCAATGTGAAATCACTGCTAATAAACAAAAAACAGCTCGACCAGCCTGTGATGGATGTGCTGCTTTTAGATACAGATCAGTTTAATACAAAAATAAGCCTTTTTAATGTCAGCCAATTTGACCGAAATAGCAGGGTAAACACAGGTGATCCTAATAATATTGATTGTAGTTCCATTCCATTGACGTAAATGGAACAGAACCTTACTAAAGGTTCAAAAACAGCTCAGACCAGCTACCGTCCTCAGCTGATTTAAGCTGCGTTTTCTCCCTCACGCAGCTTGGATTTGCTTATATGACCAACCATCAAATCTGTACTACGCACTTTGGATTCAGAAATGCTACCTGACCCCAGCCTAACCCCTAAAAACAGCATAAACTTTGCAACGTTCCTCTTCAGTTGATTAAGAGAACATAGCTAAAGGCTAGCTAACCATCTAAGTAGTGGTTTGCTGTCAAATGATTGTCAAGCCATCATCTCCAGTGTTGGCAGCAAAACCCAGCTCCCCATTCCTCCTTGCCTTGGTAGCTTCAGGCTTCAGAAAATGCTGTTGAAACTGTGCGTGGGTGAAATGAGCAGGAGACGTCCCCTCTGTTTTCCTGAGGATCAAATTTTCAATGGTACTGATGTAGAATATGGCCATACTGGTTTTTATTCAAATGTATGCATTGTGGAAACATAATATTGATGCGCAGGTACACACACTAGCAAGCTTGTACTGCAAAATAATGGTGCAGCAAAGTCTCAAGGCTACAAGCAAACTGTGAATCACGGATAGTGGCTTTGATTGTCCTGCCCTCTCATATGCCTCAGCCATGTTTATACTCGCCTGAAGAGAAGTGAGGCACTGTCACTCTCAATTTCACGTAGAGTGTGTCTGAAGTACTGGCCACACACTTGAGTATAATTGCCAATAAACAGCACCTTGTGAAATGGACTGAATTCATTTTTTCTTGTCTCTTCAAGCATTGTCCTTTGGCCTCTCCTTCTCTTTCGATCTGGAGAACTTTTATCTTCTCACGCTTCACGGGCTTTTCTCCTTTATCTCATGGATCACAGACTGCTGGAAAATCACAGAGTTTTGTTCTGTGTGTCCCAGTACTGTACCACATTTATTTCTCACCGAGTCAAAGTTGTTGTGTACATCCAGGCGAGGGCGGCCGTATACAATTCTGATCAACAGCGACAAATAAAGATGAGATGGTCTGTGCTGTTTCCTGTCAGAATGACTTGTTTCCTAATGGCAGCGGGGGGGAAATGATTAAATTACAGCTTTAACACATAAGAAATCATATTTGACAGTGCAATGGCCCTGTAGGAAAAACAACAAGGGCCCCTCGACATGAAAAACAGAGTTTGACATCTTTCTGAACAGGAGCAACAGAGTATGAACACGTTAATGTTGACAAAGAGAAGCATGTGTTTTACGCGTGCGGCATTCATTATTTGCCAGTGCTGATGATAATTCACATGAAAGCTACAGGGAGGGTGATTATTTCATCAAAATTTCATAGAGAACAGGAATTCTGAAAAAATGTGTGCTACAATTTGCTATTGTTATGCAAAAACATTCTCCCAGAAATATCAGCGTGTGGTGCAGCTTCTTATCTGTGCATAGGGTGAGAGAAAGAGACAGAGTGAGAGAGAGAGAGAGAGAGAGAGAGAGAGAGAGAGAGAGAGAGAGAGAGAGAGAAAGAGAGAGCGCTTCCTTTCCATGCATGTGAACTTGGGTTAATCAAGAGAAAAACAGCAAAGAAGGTGAGGAATATGGTGGATTTCTTTGATAAAGCTGTCCCTGTTTGCACACTGTGGCTTTAAACACATTAGCCTTATTATGGACTATATGTAGTTAAAGAATGTGAAAAGTTCAATAAGTTGCCTTTATTAAGAGCACATACCATTTCCAGCTATAGTTATAGTTTCATAATAAATGTATGCATTATTCATGCGACTATAAATTGGGGCGTAGGAAAAAAGGAAAAAGCTCCACTTTCTTGAAAGCCGTCGCAGGATCATTCCATGTTGCTCTCAACTAACTAGGTGCATTCTCTTTTGGTCTCAAAAGAAGACATTGGAGCGATAAGAAAAAGTGCTGCTCAAACACACGCTTGCCAAAAGTTGAAGTGATAAACTTTTCCCGCAGAGAAACATAGAGTTGCATAAATTAGAGCACAATGAAACTGCTACAATTACATGTACTTTCTGAAAAGGCTTGCCTGTGGGATAAGGGAGGTAGGAGTTGCTGCAAGTTTTTTTTTTTTTTCTGTTGTTGTTTCTACCATCTCTGACAGAAAGCTAGCAATAGTTTCACTAACAAGCAGAGTTGTTTACTAGCCCTGAGGAAGGCCTTCACAGAGCGAAGGAAGGACGATTTTGGTCCCAAAGCCTGGCCCATGAATGCACAGCTGACTGCGAGGCTTCTGATGTAGCATATCAAATACAGGCGAGGCCCGGAGGGACTGGAATCGGCATGCTGCCACTTTAGGCACCTGTCCAAACGGCTGGCAGACACTCTGACAGTTTAGAGAGGTGCTCTTCATATGGTGGGAGAAGATAACTGGTGCCAGGAAACAAACTGTGCAGCAGAGATGCAAACCACCAACACATTTAGTGAAATGCAACCTATATGTGATCACAGGCACTGGAGTGGGACCGCTTCTCGGAGAGAGTGAAACGCCCCCCCACCATACATCATATGCACACCCTGGGCAAATTATAATTGAAATTCCATCAATTACTCGCAGCGTTTGCTTTGGGCTGCCTTGCATGCCAAATGAGTTTGCACCATCCCTGAGCTTTTCTTGTTTCTGCACTGTAGCTTGGGTTGCCGTTTGAACATGTTCACAAGTGTTGCCTAGGCTGAGCAGAAATGTGTACCTTTGTAATCACATAAGCATCACAGGTACATGGCTGAAGAATTAGCTGCATGGAAATGCTTTAAAAAAAAAGAAAAAAGAAAGAAAGAACGCTGAAAATGAAAAGCGAAAATGAGAATTCAACAGGGGAAACTGGTGATTCAAGTTAATTTTCAAGATCACATTTTTTTTTTTTTTTTTTTTAGCTTCATTCCAACTATTGAGTGAGGTCTTGGTGATATGCACTATTAAATTTCCTGTGAACTGGCCATCTTATTGAAGCCTTTGCTTATATATACAATAACTGAATGACCTCTGGTAGAAGATTTTGACCATTGTTAAGAAGCCAATTCATGTTACAAATATAACAAGATCGAGAGCACGAGACTAGATTAAGCATATGTTGCAATTGATTTCCATAAAATGAAAAGGATTCTTTACTTCATCTTAAGACAGTCAATATCCTGATTAACTGATTTATCATGCTATGTGGTTTCATCACATAGCATGATTTGGCTCAAGGAATGAGGCAATGGGCTATTCTGCCCAAGTTCTGAACAGCTCTCATATATTATTGTTGCTAGGCTACATTTTTGTTTCCCCAAACTGTCTGCTTTCCAGAAACTAATAACAACAGCCTTGTTTTTTAGCTTAATGACAATGCTTTCAGGACATTGTCATTTAAAAGGGAGAGGGGCCTGGTTCAAAAATAGGATGGGCAATTTCATCCAGCCTGGGGGAGGACAGGGTGATTTTTTTCACCCCACGGTCAATATGTATTTTTTACTTGCAAATCTGACAGGTTTTTTTTTTTTTTTTTTGTGATTTTGAGCAAACCTACTTTCCAGTGGCCATTAAATTGCTTTGGTCCCCAAAACCCCCCCAAGGGTCAGGAAATTTAATGTCGCCTACAAAGTGGAGCTACTCATTGAGTGTGCATTGCTCAGGAGCAATTGTGCCGAGAAAGGGAAGGACACAGCACCCAAACTGACTGCACGTTTCTGGACAGGAAGTGAAAAGCAGCTTGGAGAAGTCCGCTGGTCGGCAGAGGTTTTTATTGAAAGCTTTACTGCCCATATGCTGCTGAGGGAAAACACTGCTATAAAGACCGATGGAGTGGAGCCATATGGCGCTCTCTGTTTCAGAGAATGTAAAAACGATTTCATTAAGTTTTTATCTGTGCTTTTATCTGTTTTTCTTTTTTTTTTTTATTGCTTTGGCACTGAATTAAAGGTACACTATGTAAAACTGCATTGAAGTGAGGACCTGGTTGGAAAAAAAAAAGTTTAATTAGGTACTGTTTCCACATTTTCTGACAGTTGACTATATTACGCCTTACATGAATCAACCCTCAATTTTGCATAGTGCGCTTTTAATAAAAACTGCACTCTACACTTTCAGACTATAATTAATAACCACATATCACAGTGTAGACCTATGTTGATTCATAATTATAGTGTGAACCTCTTTCACATGTATTTCAATGAAAGGGTAGGCATCACAACCTATGTATGCCTCATTATTCATTCAAAGTTTTCACCAAACAACAATTTGGTACTCTGTGAATGTCTTATGAAATGTTTATATTTGCTTGTTTTGCTTTTATTTATTTATTTCCTTGTTTTTCTACATGGCAAACCGAGAGCACTGTCATGTAAAAATTTCATTGTGCACTGCAGCTTGCCTCACTGTGCGTGTGAAAATAAAGCCTTTGAATCCTCAAATCCTTTGAATCAAACTAAAAACTTGAGGCGGTAATAAATTGGACACAGGCATTTAAACACGCATTGCATAAAACTGCAACTTAAGGGATTTAGAAGAATTGAAGTTTAGCTAATCAAACAGGCTTGGGGGCTTTGGACACAATATCAAAACCCGCTCCCTTTGTAGTGACAAAGTCACAGTGGGAAGTCTGTGTGAGCTGCCGCTACTCTTGTCTGCTTTTCTGTTTCAGATCCTTTGCTCCCAGTCACTGCTGTCAGCTCCCTTGTATCCAAAATCTAAAATAATGGTAAAATATAAAAGAAAAGAAAAAAAATTTGAAAGAAAGAACACTTTGAAATTTTAGACATTTTACACTTCATTAAAAAAAATTCAACTTCGATAAAGTTTATGGGTGGTCGGAGGCTGTCAGTTGGTCTTTTCCTGAGCAGCAGCGATATGTCTATGCAGAGAATGCCTACTACTCTTAACATATTTCCTCTGTATAATTAGACCATTTGGGCATTCATATTGGCCTCAGCTTAGAGGACTTTCTCTTAGATGTTAACTCATTAGAATGACAATCCTGGTGGCTCGCTTAAAGTGGGCTAAACAGGGAGGTCTCGCTTCAGAAAATTAACACTGAATTAAGTATACAATTTAAAAGAATTATCCTACTTGCTTAGCAATCAGATTCAGAATCACTCAGCGGAAGTGTTAACAGTAACCACTAACACACAGGACCAGCATGTTGAGTCATGAGAAAGCAAGGTGACATGCAAGGGAGCAAGCAAAGGAAATAAAGTGAGGCAGGGGTGGACAAAAAAGAAAAGGGGTGGGTCATTGTCTCATTATAAAGGAATATTTCACCCAAAACTATATATTTGTATCACTTACTCACCTTGAGTTGTCTGAATGTGCAAAATAAAATAAAATGAATGAATGATATTTTATTATTATGTGGTGCATAATGCAGGTTTTATGCCCAGCCTGCATGCACTTGCAAGGGACGATGACTTTAAACACCCAAGCCAGGAGTACAGCTTACATTATCCAACAGCGGAAATAAAGGAACAAAGAGAAAGCTAAAGCCTCTTTCATCTTCAGGTTCATCAGACCATTATCAAGAGGGGCAAGTCTCCCTCTAAATCACAAATAGAGGCTTACCATATATTACAGATCAAAGTCAATATTAATTAATCAAACTATCTTGCCTTCTTCTCCAAGCTTTTGAAATAAAGTTAGCAGACTAAAACACATCAGAATTAAACAACCATTCCGTTTTTTCCAGCTCATCTGAACATCAGAATTTGTCAGCGTTTTGTTGAGCGATTTCATGCAGCAACAGCTCTCTTAGGTTGTCGTAACATGTACAAGACAAAAGAAAATGGGACTCACTTTCCTCTCCATCCAGATCACACAGCTCACATAATCTGTTCTCCTCCTGAATATTTTTGAATCGACCAACCTCGGCGGCCAGACAAAGAATACCAGCTCTCAGCTGTGCAACAAAAGATCTTTGGCCCCGAGATAAATGAGATTTAAAAGCCAAATTTCTGCTTGATATGCATGTGTGTCAGTAATTTTGGCTTTAATAGAAAAGAAAAGAAAAGAAAAGAAAAGAAAAGAAAAGAAAAGAAAAAGGAAAGAAACAAAAAGAAAGGAAAGAAAAGCATGCTTAACAACAGTCTTTTTCCATAGCCTGCAGCCATTTCGGTTAAAAGGCTTCAGTCAGTGGTTCTACAAGTGGTGTATATAGCAATATAAAAGTACACTGGTTTGAATCTCACTGAACATAGGAATGGAAAGTTGAAACTTGGATTGTGCTGCATGTAGAGTTTGAGATTTTGAAACATACATTTTCCTATCTGATTTGCTGCTGTGGGTTGAAGTCTCCAGTAGACTGGCTACAGCCGATGAATTAAGTATTACTTTAAAAAGAAAAACCCACCCTTTAACAGTGCAACAATAGTTTTTGAAAGAGGTGGGGAAAAATGTCAGCTGTCCAAAATATCAAATCAAAGAGTAAGGGTTCTTAAGACTCACTATTTTTTTTTTTTTTTTTTTTACTGACTTTCAACGATCCTGCAAAGAAAAATCCATCATAGAGGCAGATAGCAATTTGTCCACCCTCTATAGCCTCAATATTCAGAATGCAGCCTGAGTTGCCTTTTGAGTAAAGGGTCCAACTCTCACTTGACAGGAAAAACTTGCTATCGTGCTGTTACTCCCGCAATATTGCTCTCTCCACTCTTGTATAAAAATGCAGTCTGATGCAACAAGTCTAGGCAAATTCTGCAGGGTTTGTCCAGGGTTTGTCATTCTAGAAAATGAATTATGTAGTATATATGAGGCAGGTTGAGGGTAGACAAATTATAGCATTTATCACAAAAATTCCCCTGGAATGCAGTGAACATTAGACGGATGAAACATAACAGTGTAACAGCGTCTGACAGTGGACTTTCACACCAGCAATAATTGTCAGAAATTTCACTTCGCTCCACAGAGTGAGAATACCAAACTGCCAAGAGGTTGGGAAAACTTTGCCCGTGGGCTTTCAGACTTGCCCTTAAAATAGGTACTTGAGGGGCCCCCTGGTGCCTCACCGTGTAGTGCACATACCATGTAATACTAAGGCCACACCGACCTGGGATTGAATCTGTCCCTGAGCCTTTGCTGCTTGTCATCCCCTCTCTCTGCCCTGGCTTTCCTGCCTCTCTGCACTGCAAGTGTCTAATAAAAGGGACAAAAAAGGAATAGCTATTCTACCCATAAGTTCCATCTCAGATAAATACACTGCATTGTGCCCGTCAATCCAACTGAAACACTGTGAGGTCTGGTAGCATTGAATGGACATGGACAATAGTGAATCACATGAGGTCAGTCCAAAAATACAGATAAGCACAGTATATAAACTGCGTGTATGAGTCCTCTAACCAATATGACCACATAGGTTGTTTGTTCTTGCCCTCTACCACACAGCAGCATTTTCCTAAAATAAACACTTTCCTTAGTAACTGCTACCTAAAATTGGTTCCTACTCTCTAATACGTTATCTAAATTAGTTGAGCATGAACAAGCATTACCTTGGCAAACACTAACAAAAGCTTTTGTAAAAGTTTACGTTAGTTTTAGCCACCCAAAACTACTTGGTTAAGGTTAGGAAAAGATCAAGTTTGGGTTACCTGATGTTAGCTAATGAAGTGGTACAGGTTAGTAAATGGTGATGAACACCTTTTTTTCCCCCCCACCCTTACTTCCCTTTCCCTCACCTGCCCCTACTCTGTCACTGATTGGCTAACCCTAATCCTAACCTAACAACAGGGCAACAAGCACTAGCCAATCAGAGGCGGAGTGTGACTGTGCCGGTGGGAAAAAAAACAACAAGGCATCTTGATTTACATGGGAATCAAACTCTGGTCACACACTTTTAAGTCCTGGTTAGGGTTGACCCATCACCACTCCAATGACCTGACATGGACTTTTTCGCACTTTATACACTGTACTACACCACCTGACTTTCTGACATAAAAGCAGTGTGTGGGAGTAGCGGCTTACAAGTAGCTACATTACTAGTTTAACTTAATTTATCAGTAGCATGGTCGTAACGTCGCTGTTTTCTAAATGATATAGTCTTTTTAGTAGTGACACTATTTTACTGATCGAATAACGCGTCCACAGAAGCTACATTCCCCCAGGCATGTCTCAAACTTAAACGCAGCAGAACCTTTGCTGCAGTTTGAAATCAAACCTGGAGCAGCAGGTGACATCACAGCCACTCACGGGCCCACGCGTGCAGCCGCCAGACGGTCTCCTTTGTGACGTCACTTATGTTTCCAGACCCACGCGTCTGGAATGTGACATCACATTCTTGCTCTACTGCAGCGGGAAACGAGCACGAAGATGATAAAGATGACAGGAGGAGGAAAATGACGATGTTCTAAGACATCTCTCTCTCTCTCTCTCTCTCTCTTGCGCGTTTAGCCGACTGACGGTCTCCTTTTGTGACGTCACTTACCTTTCCAGACCCGTGCGTGCAGCCGACAGACGTCTCCATTGTGACACCACATGCCTAGTCTGCTGCAGCGGAAAAAGAGCACGCAGGTGGTAAAGATGAAAGAGAACAAGGAAACGGTCTCCTTTGTGACTTCACTTATTTATGCGGACCCGCGCATTTAGCCGACTGACGGTTTCCATTGTGACGTCACTTACCTTTCCGGACCCGCACATTGAGCCGACAGACAGTCTCCATTGTGACGTCACTTACCTTTCCGGATTCGCGCGTTTAGCCGACAGACGTTCCTCTTTGTGACGTCACATTCCTGGTCTGCTGCAGCAGGAAACGAGCACGCAGATGATAAAGATGAAAGAGGAGGAGGAAACTGACGATGTTCTAAGACATCTCTCTATCTTTTGTGCATGTAGCCAACAGACAGTCTTCTTTGTGACGTCACTTACCTTTCTGAACATGCGCGTTTAGCCGACAGACGGTCTCCATTGTGACGTCACTCATTTTTCTGGACCTGCGCATTTAGCTGACTGACGGTCTCCATTGTGACATCACTTACCTTTCCGGACCTGTGCGTTCAGCAGACAGACGTTCTTCTTTGTGACGTCACATTCCTGGTCTTCTGCGGCGGGAAAAGAGCACGCAGGTGATAAAAATGAAAGACAAGGAGGATAATGACGATGTTCCAAGACATCTCTAAGGGTGTTTTCACACATGCAGTGTTTAGGTCGACCTAACTGTCTGGGCTGGCCTAATTGGTGCGGTGCAGGTAGTGTGAACACAACGAGCCGCACCCGAGGTCGACCTAAACAGCCGTACCGAGAGCGGCTGGAAGGGGTGGTCTCGGAGCAGCGCACCAAGGCCTTTAGTGCGGTGCGGCGCACCAAACTAGTAGAGTGAACGCGCAGCGAACCCGGGGTCGGTCCAAGCCTGGTGTACTCTAGCCAGGCTACGTAGGCTGGGCTGGGGTAGAGAACAACACTGTTACTGTATTTCACCAATTAATCGCCAAGCCGCAAATAGCCGCCTGGTTCTTATAAACGCCTAGGGTCTGCACCCATTTTGCGTATTAAACACCCATCCGAATAACTGCCAGTGCGATTATTTGCATTATATTGGGGTAAACCCAAAATAAGGCGATTCACCTTATTTTTGCATAAGTAAACAGTTAGCCGCACAATAACTGTGCGGCACTTCCATTTTCTGTCAAAATAAGAGCTAGATAACGTTAGAAAAAAGGGTCTACCGTAATCTTAAATAGACCAATTAACTCTTATTTTGACAGAAAACGGAAGTGTCGGAGGGAACAACTCGCAGCACGAGAGGTTTGCACTGTTTGTATGTACAGATATGTTTACCTTATGCCTTACAGTACTTTCTGCCTATGTTGCCACCCTAGGCGAAATTACTGGCTTGCGCCCTTTCATGTTACTACTCCAACCCCCCCCGCCCCCGCGGCACCAGTCAGCCACGGCACCGGGGCACCATCAGTCGGCATCAGGCGAGTTGGCCGCGGCACCGGCTGGCATCAGGCCGCTCACCTGTCAGATCCGGCAGACCTGACCAGGTGGGCGCGGTACCGGTGCCGCGGCCGGCCCGCCTGATGCCGACTGATGGGGCCGCGGCATGTGCGGGTCAATACGGTAGTCTAGAAAACTGGCTATTTTTTTTTCTCGTGCGCCCCCAAGTAGATTGCGCCCTGGGTGGTTGCCCACACTGCCCATAGCAAAAACCGTCCCTGACGTTAGGCATATCAGACGGCGTTGCTGTTGAGTCTCCATCATTCACATGTGTTCTGTTTACATCTTGAGGCTTCATTTCAACCTTCTTTTCCGGATGGAATGGTGCTACACGTCATTTTCGTCTGGTTGCCATGGATACATGACGCTCCATTCTGTAGAGCGGTGGACTTGGTGCGGCGATAAAAAGCATATGTGAAACCGAGCCGCTCCAGTTGAAAATTGATACATTGTATATTGGTCCGACCCAAATATGTCACTGGGTCGACCAAAATATGTGTGAAAACACCCTAACTCTCTCTCTCTTGTGCATTTAGCTGACAGATGGTCTCCATTGTGAAGTTACTTACTTTTCCGGACCCAGGGGTTTAGCCGACAGACTGTCTCCATTGTGACATCACTTACCTTTTCGGACCTGCGCGTGCAGCCGACATACGTTTTTCTTTGTGACATCACTTATTTTTCGGGACCTGCACGTTCAACTGACAGATGGTCTCCTTTGTGACATCACTTACCTTTCCGGACCCGCGCATTTAGCTGACAGGCGGTCTCCTTTGTGACATCACTTATTTTTTCGGAACTGCGCGTTCAACTTACAGACGGTCTCCTTTGTGACGTCACTTATTTTTCCGGACTTGCGCATTTAGCCGACAGACGTTCTTCTTTGTGACATCACATTCCTGGTCTGCTGCAGTGGGAAATGAGCACGCAGGTGATAAAGATGAAAGAGGAGGAGGAAAATGACGATGTTCTAAGACATCTCTCACTCTCTCTCTCTTCCACATTGCGTGCAGCTGACAGACAGTCTCCTGTGTGACATCACATTCCTGTCTGCTGCAGTGGGAAAAGAGCAAGCAGGTGATAAAGATGAAAGAGGAGGAGGAAAATGATGATGTTCTAAGTCATCTCTCTCTTTTGCGCGTGTAGCCGACAGACGGTTTCCTTTGTAACGTCACTTATTTTTCCGTACCCGCATGTTTAGCCGACTGACTGTCTCCATTGTGACACAACTTACCTTTCAGGACCTCTGCGTTCAGCTGACAGACGTTCTTTGTGACGTCACATTCCTGGTCTGCTGCAGCAGGAAACGAGCACGCAGATGATACAGATGACAGGGAAGGTGGAAAATGACGATGTTCTAAGACATCTCTCTCTCTCTCTCCTTTGTGACGTCACTTACCTATCCAGATCCGGGCGTTTAGTCAACAGAAAGTCTCCTTTATGACGTTACTTACCTTTCCGGACATGCTCGTGCAGCCGACAGACGGTCTCCTTTGTGACATCACATTCCTGGTCTGCTGCGGCGGGAAATGAGCATGCAGATGATAAAGATGACAGAGGAGGAGGAAAATGACAATATTCTAAGACATCTCTCTCTCTCTCTCTCTCTCTCTCTGTCTTGTGCATTTAGCCGAGACACGGTCTCGATTGTGACGTCACTTATTTTTCCGGACATGCGCATTTAGCCGACAGGCGGTTTCCTTTGTGATGTCACTTATTTTTCCAGACCCGCGCATTTAGCCAACAAACGTTCTTCTTTGTGACATCACATTCCTGTCTGCTGCAGCGGGAAATGAGCAAGCAGGTGATAAAGATGAAAGAGGAGGAGGAAAATGATGATGTTCTGAGACATCTCTCTCTCTTTTGCACGTTTAGCTGACTGACTAACTTACCTTTCTGGACCCGCGCGTTAAGCCAACAGACGTTCTTCTTTGTGACGTCACATTCCTGGTCTGCTGCGGCAGGACATAACGAAAAGGTAAAAGCTAACAGGGAGATTTAAAAGTCTCTCTCTCTCTTTCTTTCTCTCTCTCTCTCTCTCTGGTTATAAAGTCTTATGTAAAGTCGTATGTGACTGACACAGTAGTTCTTTTTTTTTTTCTTTTTCTTTTGTTTCGTCCCAACATGATTTCGAGTTGGGTTTTGTTATTTTAGTTTGGGATGGAGATTTCTGGTGGTCCAGTTTTCGGGTTTTGTTTTGACTAGGTTGAGTACTTTTTTTTTCCTTTTTAGGGGGAATGAGCTGGGTGCAACAACTCATTGCGTGGCTGGCCCAGCGTTCTCCATCTCCTTTTGTTTGTGTTTTTCCTTAACCTTTAAGTGGTTTAAGTTGATTAAGAAAATAAATGATTTAGTTAATTTAGCAGTGGTTTTGGCGTCTGTATTATGTTTGCTGTCTCCGGGAAAGAGCCTTGGTTGGTGAGGCCGTAACATATTGGGGGCTCGTCTAAAACGTTTTGTCACACTGACGTTGTGTTTGTAGGCTTGTTTCAACGCGGAGTGCAGATGAGTGCGGTTGGCTTTGTTTTGTTTCGCCTCAGCGTAACTGTGCGTTTTGCTTTAGCGCAGTTACTTGTGACTGCAAACGGTGTCATTGTAACTTTTTTTTTGACTATTCAAGTGTTAACGGTACATAGTTGACATTGTGGAGTGTTACATTGATACTTTGTATCGTTTGTGAGTCTTGATAGTGCCTACATTGTGCATGTTTGAAGTTTTACGCACACGCGTGTTGGACACCGCTGATTGTGCGCTGCTGTCTTGTGTTGGTGACATTTTTGTGTGTGGGTTTTTGGGGCTGTGTTTGTATCGGGCCGTGGTCGACTTATTCTTTTGGTTCTGTGGTTGATCTTGTTTTCTGATGGAGTTCAATCTTGAAGAGTTTGGTGCGCAGCCTAGTCTTGACAAATTCCATCGTTGCACGAAGGAAAATTTGATTGTCATTGCTGAGCATTTTGGTGTCACTGTGTCTAAGAATTTGAAGAAGCAAGTGATAAAATCTGAGTTATGGTCTGTGCTGTCTGAGAGAGGGGTTTTGCCTTGTGATCCTGGTATGCCCAAAATGACTTCACCTGCTGAAAAGAAAAGTCCGGAAGACAGGGTCCGACTTAAGGAGCTGGAAGTTGAATTGCGCCGCTTAGACCTAAAAGGGAAGGAACTCAATAATGAATTGGAGTTGCAGAAAATGGAGGAGGAAACTAAAAGGCAGCTTCGTTTGAAGGAGCTGGAGTTGTCTGGGTCTTGGTCAGACGAATTTGATGTGAACAAATGCATTTGTCTGATTCCTCCATTTTGCGAGAAAGATGTTGATAAATACTTTATTTTGTTTGAGCGTGTTGCAGATACATTAAAGTGGCCCAAGAAAGTCTGGCCTTTGCTTCTCCAGTGTGTGTTTACCGGTAAAGCTCAGGATGCGTATGCGTCCTTGTCATCTGAGTTGAGTCTTGACTATGAAAACGTCAAGACTGCCGTACTGAGGGCGTATGAATTGGTGCCCGAGGCATACCGGCAGAAATTTCGCCGCTTGAAGAAAGCTGACAGTCAGACCTACGTTGAATTTGGCCGTGAGAAAGAAGCGCTGTTTGATCGTTGGTGCCGCTCTAAAAATGTTAAAGATTTTGATGTGTAACGTGATTTAATACTCTTAGAAGAATTTAAAAACAGTTTACCAGATAAAATAGTTACTTACATCAATGAGCAGAAGGTGTCCAAGGTGTCTGACGCAGCCGTTCTTGCAGATGAATATGTTCTTACACACAGGGACGCATTTGGAAAATTTCAGTCCTCCTCTGAGCGTAGTGTTCCTGTTGCTAGATCTTTTGGTCTGCCGGCTAAGCCAAGCTCTGATGTGGAGGTGAAGCCTAGTAGTAAAGAAGATTTGGGGGCTAAGGACAGGCCAGTTTGTTTTTATTGCAAGAAGCGTGGTCATACCATAAATAACTGTTTTGCTTTGAATGAAAAGGACAAGCTGTCAAAGGCAGTTAACCTGTTAAAAACTGAAACTTTGACCAGTCAGCAAACTTTGCCCAGTCAGTCCGTTTCAGTCAAACCAGATCTTGAGGTGTATTCTCCTTTTATTATGAAAGGTTGTGTTTCTTTGACAGACACAGATCCTAAGGTACCTGTCACCATCTTGAGGGACAATGCAGCTTCACAGTCAGTCATTTTGGAAGGAGTATTGCCGTTGTCAAACAAGTCCTCTTAATTCTGATGTTTTGGTTCGGGAGTTTGGTATGCAATTTGTTGGAGTACCTTTGCATGCTATTCACCTTGACTCGGAGTTAGTTAAGGGGCGTGTTGTGGTGGGAGTTAGGTCACAGTTCCCCATTGAAGGGGTTGATTTCATTCTGGGCAATGATTTGGCTGGAGGTAAAGTGCTGGTTAATCCAGAGGTGACTCCTATTTCCGCTTTCTGAGCACCCGGATGGGTTGGAGCAGGAATATCCACAGGTGTTTTCAGTCTGCGCTGTCACTCGCGCAATGTCAGAGAGACAGGAGAAGGATTTGGCTGATGAGGAGCAGGAGTTAGACTTGGCTGATAGTTTCATGGCTAATTCTGACTGTCTTACACTTCCACTAGCTTCTCCTCCAGACCCTGTTCCGCCACTAGCAGCTTCTCCTCCAGACACTGTTCTGCCACTAGTTACTCCCCCTTCAGACCCGTCCACCTGTTGTATCTTCCCGGGCTTCGGCTGGTTTTCCCTCTCCTGTGAAGGAGCCAAGTTCTGGGGTGCATATGTCACGGGAACAGCTTATTGCTGAGCAAAAACATGACCAGTCTTTAGCTCCTCTTTTTGATGCTGTTGTTTCAGAGGATGAAATGGAGAAAATGCCCACGGGTTATTTTTTGAGAGATAACATCCTAGTACGGAAATGGACGCCGCCGCATGCTTCTGCGGAAGACGAGTGGAGTGTGGTAGAACAAATTGTAGTTCCGCGGAAGTATCAGAATGACATCCTTCAGTTGGCGCATGATAACCCACTTGCTGGCCACCTTGGAGTTAATAAAACATATGACCGCATTTTACGTTGTTTTTTCTGGCCAGGGCTGAAAAGGGATGTGCGGTTGCACTGTAAGACATGCCATGTTTGTCAGGTTTCTGGGAAGCCGGGTCAGAAAATCTCCCCATATCCACTTTATCTTATTCCACTTGTTGGGGAACCGTTTGAGCGGGTAATTGTGGACTGTGTTGGACCGTTCCCCCGCACAAAGGCTGGAAATAAGTTTCTTTTAACTTTTATGTGCTCTGCGACGCGCTTTCCCAAGGCCATTCCTATGCGTAAAATCACGGCTTCGGCTATTGTGAAAGCGCTGGTGAAGTTTTTTTTCCGTATTTGGGTTGCCTAGGGTGGTTCAGACGGATCAGGGATCTAATTTCATGTCCCGGATATTTGCGCAGGTTATGAAGCAACTTGACATTACTCACACTTGTTCCAGTGCATATCATCCAGAGAGTCGGGGGGCGATTGAACACTTTCACCAGACGCTAAAGTCTATGCTGCGGACTTACTGCCTTGAGTCCAACAAGGAGTGGGATGAGGGGGTCTGTCTCCTCCTCTTTGCTGCTCGTGAAGTGGTCCAGGAGTCCCTAGGCTTTAGTCCGGCGGAGCTTGTGTTCGCACATACTGTGCGAGGCCCCCTCAAACTTCTACAGGAAAAGTGGCTGGGTGATAGTAAACCACAAAACCTGCTGGATTATGTCTCTAAATTCTGTCTCTAAGTGTCTCTAAGTTTCAAGCTTCACCGCGCATGTGAGTTGGCAAAGCAAAACATGTCTGTTGCACAAGACAGGATGAAGAAGTGGTTTGATAGGGATGCCAAAAACAGGAGTTTTGCTCCAGGAGATAAAGTGTTGGTGTTACTGCCTATTCCCGGTTCTGCTCTGCAGGCACGTTACAGCGGTCCCTATTTGATTCAGGAAAAAGTGAATGACCGGGACTACATAGTTGCCACTCCAGAGCGGAGGCGGCGAAGTAGATTATGTCATGTTAACATGCTCAAACCTTACCTGGATAAGGAGGTGGTTCCGCTGTCTCCTGTCAGTGGAGAGGGCAAGGCTGTGCTGTCGCTGTCCAGTGCTGAACCGATCGATAAGGCCCCGGCAGGGTTGTCGCTGTCCGGTGCTGATCCCACTGAGACGCAAGCGGCGTCAGCGCTGTCTGATGCTGAGCTGCTAGTTGAGGATGTTGTTGGCCCGTCCAGTGCTGTGGTTCAAGGCAGGCTGAAAAATTCTGAAATGTTGGCCAAACTTGATGGGTGTTTTCCGCATTTGACTCAGTTTCAGTGTGAGGATGTGGTCAGTTTAATTAACCCTCCTATTATGTTTGGGGTCAATTTGACCCCAATCAATGTTTAACGTCTCTAAATAAATGCTTAACATCATTTTTTTTGCTTCATATTTTATGACTTTTCCTAATTTAATGGATACTATCTTGTAATCATGAAATTCACATGATGATATGTTTTCAGTGTCCTGTACGCATTTTGTACGCATCGGTGGTGTTTGGGATCAATTTGACCCCAGGCTGTTTTAGGTGTAAAAACACCATTTTACACACATTTGTTTTGGTTTTTTTGATGATACTGAGGTCACTATAACATGCAATTTGATAATCTTCATAAAAGTTCCCTCTGCTTTAGGGCCCTAACCTAACATAACCATACCTGAAGTAGTACGGGAACCACTGACATGGGTGGATATGGGGGGAGATATTGGGGAGGGGAAAACATAATACCTACGAGAACTTCGATATTTCCCATGCTGTGAGGGTGGGGAAATATGGTTCCCATGAGGACATGAGGATAGTTCCCACCACATGGGGGAGGAGCAAACATATAAATGCTTGCATAGCAGCCTTCTAAATCATTTCTCTTGTTGCTCTGTGTACTCTCACTTTATGCTCTCTCTCAGTTGAATATGAACACTAAGCAAAGGTTTTCTGCCAGTGAGGTTTTGTCACAGCTCTTTGACAGTGAAGTGACACAGAGGAGAATGTGTCTGAGACAGAGGATCATGTTGAGGAGGACCCTGGTTATGAGGCATCCTCTGATGAGAATGAAACCCTCAGTGTTGACCCTCCTGTTGTCTCTCAACCACCAGCAGACACGTTACCTTCCAAAAATGGAGAGGTATCATGGTCCCTCTCCCCACATGAACAACAGGGTAGACTCAGTACTGCTAATGTCATCAAAATGGTTCCAGGGCCCAGCAGATACGCTGTCAGCCATGTCCAAGACATAAAATCAGCATTTGAGCTCTTTGTAACACCATAAGTTGGAAAGGAAATACTTGTGATGACAAACTTAGAGGGGAGGTGTGTATGGGGACAGTTGGAAAGACTTGGATGTGACCCATTTGCAGGCCTACTCAGAAGTTGTGTTTCTTTTTCCTGGGGTCAAATTGACCCCGAGCATAAGGCATGTTACTATCCTTGATAATAGAAATTGATTTTCTTTCCAAATGTTACAAATAACAGAAATCTGTTCTTAGAAATATTATTAAGCCATTAAAACACCAAAAATATATTTCTTTCCAATTTTAGGTCAATCAGTGAGATTTTATGGTGATTTGCATATTTTTCCATAGTCGCGTAATAGGAATACTGGATGTATAAGTGGGGGTGGGGGGGGAGTTATGTTTTATTTAAAGGACTATTTAGGTAGTCAACAAAGAAACATAAAGTACCTGACACAAAAACTTTGGTAAAAATTTTAATTATAATAATTTTGTTGAGGTTTAAACTGCTGGGGTCAAATTGACCCCAAACATAAGGGGTGTTAGTAAAATTTGAACATAACAGGAGGGTTAAATCCCACGTGTCTTTATTTTCAGATGTGCCAACTCGTAACCATGTGTTGCAGCATGACATCGATGTGGAAGGCTCGCCTCCGATAAAACAACATGCGTACCGAGTGAATCCAGATAAGCGCCTCAGGTTGCAGCAGCAGGTGAACTACATGCTACAGAATGGCATCGCAGAGCCTAGCTCTAGTTCTTGGAGTTCGCCGTGCCTTTTGGCTGTTAAGTCCGATGGCTCAGACCGGTTTTGCACGGATTTTCGTAAAGTGAATGGGGTCACGAAACCGGATTGTTATCCTCTCCCCCGAGTTGAAGACTGTGTTGATCATGTTGGCAGTGCAACTTATGTAACAAAGCTTGACCTGTTGAAGGGATACTGGCAGGTGCCACTTACCTCTCGGGCAAGAGAGATTTCTGCATCTGTGACTCCTGACGCTTTCTTGCAGTATACGGTGATGCCATTTGGCGTGTGTAACGCTCCTGCCACATTTCAACGTTTGGTAAATACGGTCTTGTCAGGGGTGTCAGGCTGCGAGGCTAATCTGGATGACATTGTTGTATATTCAAGTTCATGGGATGTTCATGTTGAGCAACTTCACATGGTGTTTGGGAGGCTGCGCGATGCCAATCTCACCCTCAATCTTGCAGTGTGAGTTTGGCCAGGCTACTGTGACATACTTGGGCAAGGTTGTAGGTCGGGGGCAAGTCAAGCCGGTGCACACTAAGGTGGAGGCCATTCTGTTGTTCCCTGCTCCTGTCTCCCGACGTGAGCTGCACCGTTTTCTGGGGATGGCAGGTTACTACAGGAGTTTTTGCAAAAAACTTCTCTGCTGTTGCGGCTCTGCTCACTGACTTGTTGAGTCCTAAAAAAATGTTTTCATTGGTCTCAGAGTTGCGAGTGTGCGTTCAGTTGCATCAAGGCTTTGTTGACTAACGCTCCAGTGCTTGCCGTGCCTGCGTTTGACCGACCGTTCAAACTTGCGGTTGATGCAAGCGATGCGGAAGCGGGTGCTGTCCTCCTTCAGGAGGGAGATGATGGGGTGGAGCATCCGGTCTCGTATTTCTCAAAGAAGTTTAACCGGCATCAACGGGTGTACTCCACCATTGAAAAGGAAGCTCTTGCTCTTGTTTTGGCACTTCAACATTTTGAAGATGCGGAAAATGCGGAACACAAATCAGAGACTTATGCGATGGCCGACACGTTGTCGCGTTGTTAAAACTGATGTGTGAATCACCTCCGTCGTACTTCTGTTATTCACCATCTTAGGGTGGGTGTGTTGCGTGTAGCATACCCCTTGTTCTCTCTCCAGGGCTCTTCCTCTTTTTTCCCTCGGCCCTCCTCTTGTAGGAAGAAGCACCTGGAGCCAATTACTCAGGAGAGAAAAGGGGGGGACCTAAGGTGTGGTGGCTCTCTCTCATACCTGGCAGCAGCAGCAGCAGCAGTTGTTTTTTTTTTTTTTTTCTTTTTCTTTAATTTCGTCCCAACATGATTTCGAGTTGGGTTTTGTTATTTTAGTTTGTTATTTTAGTTTGGGATGGAGATTTCTGGTGGTCCAGTTTTCGGGTTTTGTTTTGACTAGGTTGAGTACTTTTTTTTCCTTTTTAGGGGGAATGAGCTGGGTGCGACGGCCCATTGCGTGGCTGGCCCAGTGAATTCCCTTCTTCTGTTCCTTTTGGCCGGGATCTCCATCTCCTTTTGTTTGTGTTTTTCCTTAACCCTTTAAGTGGTTTAAGTTGATTAAGAAAATAAATGATTTAGTTAATTTAGCAGTGGTTTTGGCATTTGTATTATGTTTGCGGTCTCCGGGAAAGAGCCTTGGTTGGTGAGGCCGTAACAAATGTATGTCTCAGAAAATTAATTGGCAGTAATTGCGCTATAATCTGCCGACGTCAATAACTACATTATTGACAGCGGCAACTTGATTGACTTTGCAGTGGTTTTAATATTGAGTTCTACTTAATATATATTTTTGTATGCATGTACTATGCAATTTAAGCTCTGGCTGATCCTGCCTACCCAGCCACAGACCACACTGCGTGTTAATTCCTTATATACATTGAAACAACAAGTCCAAAGCATTGATTTTAAAGACACCTCAATCTTGGTGATGGATTTGGAACAGGAATGAGCCAAACGTCTTTTTATTTATTTATTTTTATTATACCATAAGTGTTGCAGTATAGGGGCATGGATGAAGTGCACAGAATAGAGGCACTGTGAATGAGCTGAACACACAACATGGCACTTTTTGGCCCCCCGACTTCTTAAGTGAATCCGGCGCTCCTGGTAACAATAAACATGTCATGTTCTAAAATGAGATAGATAGCGAAAATGAAGCACCCCGTGCTTGTTTCCCGCCGCAGCAGAACAGGAATGTGATGTCACAAAGAAGAACGTCTGTCGGCTGCATGTGCGGGTCCGGAAAGGTAAGTGACGTCACAAAGGAGACTGTCAATCAGCTAAACGCGCGTATCCGGAAAGGTACGTGATGTCACAATGGAGACCGTCAGTCGGATAAATGCGCGGTTCCGGAAAGGTAAGAGAGAGAGATGTCTTAGAATATCATCATTTTCCTCCTCCTTTTTCATCTTTATCACATGCGTGCTCGTGTCCCACTGCAGCAGACCAGGAATGTGATGTCACAAAGGAGACCGTCTGTTGGCTAAAGCGCACGGGTCCGGAAAGTTAAGTGACGTCACAATGGAGACCATTTGTCGGCTGCACACGTAGGTCCGGAAAGGTAAGTGATGTCACAATGGAGACCGTCTGTCGGCTAAATGCACGAGAGAGAGAGAGAGAGGGAGAGAGAGAGAGAGAGAGAGAGAGAGAGATGTCTTAGAACATCGTCATTTTCCTCCTCCTGTGTCATCTTTATCATCTGTGTGCTCGTTTCCCGCCGCAGCAGTTGTTTTTTTTATACTTGGGCGGTCTGTTGGCTAAATGCGCAAGTGAGAGAGAGAGAGAGAGAGAGAGAGAGAGAAACTTTCCGGACCCGCGCGTGTAGCTGACTGACGGTCTCCTTTGTGACGTCACTTACCTTTCCGGAACCGTGCATTCAACTGACAGACAGTCTCCTTTGTAACGTCATTGACCTTTACGGACCCGTGCGTGCAGCCGACAGACGGTCTCCTTTGTGACATCACATTCCTGGTCTGCTGCAGCGGGAAAATAGCACGTGGGTGATAAAGATGAAAGAGGAGGAGGAAAATGACGATGTTTAAAGACATCTCTCTCTCTTTCTCGCTCTCTCTCTCCCTCTCTTTTGCACGTTAGTCAACAAACGGTCTCCATTGTGACATCACTTATTTTTCCGGACATGCGCG